>NC_084533.1:29471151-29626151 GCF_024500275.1 Phycodurus eques
CCAGGTGGACGGGGAACCGTGGCTCCAACCTCCGGGACACATCGTTGTCTCCGCCGCCGGACCAAAGGTCAACAGATGTTTACAACATACGCCGGGCACGGGCACGTGCGCGGACAAGCCCAAAAACAGGGCACCCATCGCCAAAAGTATTGATACCGGTAGACTGTTGACAACGATTAAGGAAGGAGGTGAGACCAAACTGCAGTGGTCGACACGCCCAAGTTCAAATGGAGAAAAAAGCAGACCAAGATATCTTTGGAAAAGCTTTCCCTCACCTATAGGCCAAGTCGAAATACACAACTGAGATCATGCACTTGCACAAGTGCGCACACCCTCTTCCAGATGTGTTCCGAATGAAGCGATCGCATTCAGTCTCTCGTTAAATGGAAGTCGCCACACACGCGCCGCCGTTTAAACTGACTCTGATTAACTGCAAATCAATTCAAGTGGGAGCATATGTACAATTCTCCTCCTAAGGACTCAAAATGACCCTCAAATATCAAACTCATCAATTCCATATTGGGTGGAATTAAAAACTCTTCAATTTCACTTTGCGTAGACTGTAACAAAAATTTCCCTCTGTCATTAATGACAGAGAGGGAAACTTTCAATTTTGCAAATCGAAGAATGAAGAAAAAAAGGGCTACAGCAAAAAGGCCGCTTTTTTGTGATGCAACAATAAAAGAATACATTGTAAATGAATACATTAAACTTAGAAAGGTTACGGAAGTAATTTTGCCAATTAAAAAAAAAATATATACACTGGAGGTGGGTGAGCTTTTTTGTCAGGATGTTTCTTTTTTGTGGCTTCTGTAGTTGAATATTTAAAATGTTAATTGATTAAGGTTCGTGTTTACGTTTTCACATTTATCAGTAAAGATAAAGATACTCGCATGATATACTATGTAGGGAAAAGTTTGCGGCAAGTTAATGCTGGGGGGGGGGGGGGGGAAAAACTGCTTCAAAGCTTGTTTGATATCAGGAGAAATAAAACAAATCCCAGAAAGGGGGGAAAAACCCGTTATGAATAAGATCATTGTCATTAGCTTCTTCTTTCAACAAAAGGAATTCAAATCAGAAATAGGAATGAATAGAAAAAAAATCTGAGATTTTCACTGGAGGCGATATGGCCCCAGCGTAATGCGTACCTAATGAAGTGACCGCTGACTGGCCCGCAGGTGCGCATGCTGAGGAAGTCCAAACCCAAAGACGAAAAGTCGACAGGCGGGGCCAAGGATGGGCGCTCGGAAAGCTCCGCCCCCTCGGACGCCGTTCACCTTTGATGTCGTCAGACCCGAACGCAAACGTGACGCTTGAACGCGCCGCGCAGGTAAAACAAAAAAAAATCCAAATGACACGCTTGATGTCGCCATGGAAACGCTGACCCACAGCTTTGACGTGAAGGAGCGGTTACCGTGGTGACGGCTCCTCTGAGACTTTTGGATGTTGTCGTCGTGACGACGTGCTCGTGTGTTTCATTTGTGCCAACGTAGCTTTTTGCTTATGTCGTGATAATTCAAAAATGAAAATGTGACGAGTCAGAAATTGAACAAAAATAGCTTCTTTTTAAAAAAAAAAATTTTTTTATAAATGTTTTACTTGAAAATGTCAACTCATGTGGTGGTTCTCAAACTGGAGGCCCAGAGGAAAATAATTCGTGTTAAATTATTATTTGGTATCTTTTTTTTTTTTTTTTTTTTTAAAGTGCAAACGTAAATATGGAGACTGGCACTGACATGAAAAAAATGGCTGCTCGCTACCTTTTAGCTTTGGGCCATTTCAAAGCTGCGACACGATTGGGACGTATCGGCACATAAATGCGACATCCCCAAATGAATAAAGTTATGTTTTCATTTTTTATTTTTATTTTTTGGAACAAATGGTGTAGACCATGGTCATAGTTTTTTTGAAGAACAAAAATCTTATTTTTGATATACATACACGCGCACATATGCATGCGGTGTATTGTCGAGAATAAAAGCATCTCTTTCGAGATAAAAGGCACGTAATATGAGAAAAAAGAAAAAGCAAGTCATATTAGTGCTACTTTATCTTTGAAAAATAACACGTTATTCAATAATTTTACGACATTTTATCCCAACAAAATAGGTCCTCGTTCGTGGAAAGATTATGACTTTGGTTTTCTGACAGAATACAACTTTATTCATGTGAACATTACAACTTTTTTTCCTCTATAAAACATTATGAATGTATTGTAACCTGAACTTTTTTTTGAAAAAAACGAACACGAATTGGGATTATGAGGGGGCCCTTCTCCAATTCCCCAATCCCAAATTTGTCCTCGGACCGCCAAAGTTTGGGAAGCCCTGAACAAATGTGTGGACAAGTTGGCGTCCCGCCCGACCGTCCAGAAGAAAGGCGAGCCCATTTGTGTACTACTTTTCGTGTCGGTCGCACGAGATGACGTCAACAAACAAACAAGTTGAAGTTGAAAATGTCTTTTCTGGTTTGGAAGTCGACTCGGCTGACACTTTCTTGACGACTTTCCCCCCGTGTGTGTGTGTGTGTGTGTGTGTGTGTGTGTGTGTGTGTGTGTGTGCGTGTAATTTATTTTATGGCCACCCCTCCCGCTGCGTCTTCCTCGTTGACGTTTGGAAGGTGAAGAACTTCGCAAAAGACTCGAAGCGCACAAAGTCTGTCAGTGTGTCGAGCAACACAAAGGCAACGAGAGGCACAAGTACGGTCGACCCCCGTTTAGCGAACGCGCATACGTTGACGAAATAGACATTTGGATTTTTTTCATTCTTTTAACCCTCCTACACATAGTAAACAGATTTAAATTTGTTAAAATGCACTTTTCAAAGTATTCTTAGCACCTGTTCTCACTTGGGCACGCACGGTTTTATGAAAAAGAGGCACTGCGTGCTCGCTGCAAGCTGTTATTTTTACAATTTTGTTTAACCTTTATTTCTCCAATTGAGAACAGACAGCAGAGTAAAGCAAAATTCATGCAAAAATAAATACAGAGACAACAAACTGTACATAATGCGTGACATGACATCATAGCACGTGGTGAATAAAAGGTTGCTAACGCGCGGCAATCATGTACGGTCTCCCTCGCGAACTTTTTAAACAATGATATTGAAGCGTTCTGGTCGTTTTTGTGTGCAGAAAATTTTAAAGTAGATGGACCAACAGTTGTGCGGACTTTGGGAACAAAGAGGTTCATAAACTGCTGGATGAGATAGTGCGGGTTATGGTGAGCAGAGAGCCAAGATAACTTAAGTTGCCCAGCTTAATACAGTCAGCAAAATTCCATAGACGGGCAATATTATGGTAATAACAGCTGCTACTTTAACACGAACGGAGCAGCAATACATGCAAACAGGACATACAATAGTACTCGCATGCAAAGGTTCACTCTGCGACATGGGAACTCCAGTAAACAACCTGGTTTATTGCAGAGTTTATGTTCCGGAAACCCTCTGCAATAAATGAAATCTTCAGTACGGTGACTCTATAGTAAAAATGCACTTTCGAAAGAGGCACAGGTATTTTATTTGTCCACTTGAGGTCAAGATCCGCCCACATAACACAAGCCCTGCTTGAATGACGCGGACGCCAGCCCATGCGGACTTTGGCGAAAACAAGCTATTTCCCGGGTTAACCGTTGGCACCGTTCCTCACACTGAGGGGCGTCAGCAAAAAGCATTATGGGAACCCAAAATTCATTGCGGTGATGTTGTTAACTACAGTACTTAGTTGTAGAAAATCAAGTTCAACCTTGCTCTTGACTCGCATTAAATTCGCACGTGCGTGTAAAAACGCTCCAGCGGGGACTCAGCGTTGGCTGTCGGCTCTTGAAGCGGGTTTAGAAGGTATGGGAAATGCAAACATCAAGCTGATGCCAATATGTTGTACTTCGTGTTTCGGTGCGCTTTATAATAATGCGATGATGATGAAGGCTACAGTATACTGGCGCACGTCCGTCTGTGGCGTGGGATGCAAAAACACGACTTCGTGTCCTGACGAGCCCGTTCGGCTCTTATTCTTTGGATTCTTTTGTGACGATTGCAAAGGCTTCATATCCAGCTAACGAGATATAATCATAAGATTAGGACATTTTGTTTCTGGCCAGGCCAGCCATGACGTACGGATTAGAGACAGCAGGAAGCAGAGCAAATGAAGATGTTGCGGTTCTCTCGAGGCGGCCAAGGTTCGATATTTCGGAGAGAAAGTTCGAGAGAGCAGACTTGGATGGTTTGGACACGTCCAGAGGAGAGAGAGAGCGAGTATGTTGGTAGAAGGGTGATGAGGACGGAGCCGCCAGGCAAGAGAGCGAGAGGAAGAGCAAAGAGAAGGTTGACGGAGGTCGTGAGGGCAGTTGGCGTCCGAGAGGAGGAGGCAGGAGAGAGGCGGACATGGAAAAGGGGGCAAGCACGAAGGAAAGCCGAGAAGAACATTTCTTTCCACTAGTAGTTAAACAACCTTGGCATACTAGTAGGTCAACTACATGTTACTCCTGCACACTACTAATACTATTAGTGAAGCCCTACATGTTAACTGGCACAATTGTATATTGTTACTGGTATCATGCTGTTGTCAACCAGTGCACAGTTTTGCCTCACCAGTAACATGTCGTTGTCCTACTAGTATGCCAAAGTTGTTTGACTACTGAGGACAAAGAGTGTACTAGTACATGGACCGTAAGGATATTTTATTCAAAGTTCTTGGACGAGTATGATCTTTGTGTTAACCAGTAGGAGAACTGGCATACTTGTAGAACAAGTTTTGTGGCCGACGACTCGAGGAAGCAGCGGCTCACCTGTCTAAAACCATTTCACCAAATCCGGAAAATGACTGCCACATACATCCGCTACAAATGCAAAGAAATGCGCGGCTTCACTGTCGCCACACTATTTGTCTTCTTTTCCTGAATAAAAAGTGTATTTGACTGTTACGTTTTAATTTACACATTAAGAATAGAGTTTGACTTGCGTGTTAAGTGCACAATGCGTTGTGGGTTAATTATTCAGAGCGAAGTGCACGTCACGGCGCTAAGGGCTTACTCGGCGTAAAGAATATTTACAATGAAAAGTGACGTTAAGCAAGCGTTTAAGCGTCCGTCGCCCGTAGCTTTGCTAGTTCAACCGACAGCCGCCGGGGACAAAAACAAAAAAAGGTGGTCGCTCTTCGCATTAAAATTGGCGAGCGAGCACGCACGCGCGCACGGTTGCCTTCATGGACCCCCACAGAACTCAATCAATAATGCAGAGTTGCTACAGTCTATCTGTCTGTCTCGCTAGCTAGCAGTTGGAGAAGTGTACTTGAGCATCATGTGCTTGTTTACGTTGTTAGGTACTAACTGTATCTGGCATGTCAAGTCTGCATTAAGTCGCTCATTTCACGCGGCTTCACTCATATTTCAGTTGATGACATCATTCTGTGACCTGTTTAGCGTACATGACCAGGTCACGGGTACAGTTAAGCTAATGCTTTTTTGGGACTTGTGGATAAGTGCCACAAGTAACTAAAGTTACTCGTAATGTATCTTAGTTACTTTTGGAATCAGTAAAGTAACTACGTTACTTTTTCAAGGTAACTGCGGCAACACTGATCCGCATTGGGCACGAGTAGTGTTCTACTAGTGTGCCATATGCCAAACGGAAGCCGGAACAAAGCCGGAACACAGGACAGCTGACTTCCTGTGTATGCTACCCAAACGCTCAAAAGTCGGATTTATGACATGATTGCTCGAAGCTCAACTAAATACATGTACTGGATATCATTTATTCACGCAAATATGACATGATAGGTGTGAAGACATTGGTGGCAGCTTTTCGTTTGTTTTTTTTTTTTTTAAGTTCCGACAGGCGCTTCGAGCGGTCCCCGACGCGGAAGCGCTTCGACCTGTTTGCCGAATGCGGAAGTAGTTTGCGCGTATTCCGGATCGCCGGAAGGCTCGCGAGGACAAAGTGCACACGAGGGCTGCGAAGCGCATGTGGAATACACGCCGTGAACGGCTTTGCGTAACTTGTGACTGCACTATGATGACTCGTCAAGATGAAATGATTGTCAAGAAATGAATTTGTAAACAATAAAGGGCAACTTTAAAACTGCTGACGCCCACCTCATGTTTTCGTGGCTCTCGTGTCAGTGCTCATTGTGGAATGTGGAAGGAATACTTCGTCAGAAGTTCCTGTTTTGAATTCAATTAGGAGAAGAAGAAGAAGAACCGAGCGCAACAAAGTGGAAGTGTGGCGGCAACCGTCTTCCAGTCGAGATCTTCAATTATTGTGAAGACAAACAAAGCAGCTTGAAGGAAACGAGACAGACAGAATAAAAACGGTGACATAAAAGTACGCTTTAACACACACAAGAAGATAAGAAGAGCTTCTGTTTGGCGCAGAGTGAGGCATTTTCGCAACTGTGTGTTGCCGCAATGCATGTTTTTGCACGCGTGTGGTGAATTGGATCGTTTGTCTGAGGTATAAATAATGACACGAACAGGGAACAGGGACGTGTACTGCTTGTCGAGCTCAGAGTGAGACCTCTTCCGCCGGTGCTCATCTCTGCGGCACGTCACGGGGAATTTCCCGAAGGGAAGCAAATCAACGTTTGGTGCTGGGAATTCTTGTTTGGATTTAACTTTTCAACGAAGAACCAGTAAAGCCAGTGTGTGACGGCTGCCTGCTCCTCATTCCGAGAACTATCTTTGAGCTTCGTGTTGAGGATGATGACGACGACGACGCCGCCGCCGCCGCCGCCGCTTGTGTCCGTCAAGTCGCATCAACTGGCGAATTCCAACAAATGAAATGAATCAAGTGAGGCCGGTGAAGGAGCGGCGCCGAATGTAAAAGGTAAGAAGCCCTTTTGTGTACTTGAAAGCGTTCAAGTTGGCGAGAGCGGACGCGTTTGGTCGTCGAGTGTCCTTCGCTCGCTCACTTCCTCATTTGTCCTTCCGCGCTCAAGTCCCTCGGAAACGTCGCCGAACGCTTTGACAAGTGCGGCTCGACGGCTGTGTGATCTTTGACTCGCTCGCTCGCTCGCTCGATCGTTCGGCGCACCGAAAGCATTCACGCGCGATTTTGCGCGTGTGCAACCTCGTGAAAAGTTTGGGACGGAGCAAACGTGAAATATTGACGCCGTTTTGGATGGATTTCACTCTGTGGTGAGTCACGCTCCTTTCTGACGCGCCCGAACTTGTTGAGCGACGAAGTGTCAACACGCGGACGTCGACGGCTAGCTAGCTTGTTGTCGGACACTGTCCTCGTGCTAATTAGCATTGACTTAGCTCCTAAATGTTGCTGTCTCGAACTTGTAATTAGCACAGTATTTAACTCCTAGCTGCTTGTATTTCAAGTTAATATTACTGTATTTAATCGGTGCTTTGCTCGCATCTCAAGTCAATAGTACGAGAGTTACCTCGGTGCTTTGCTCGCATCTCAAGTCAACAGTACGAGAGTTAACTCGGTCTTTGCTTTATGTAGCTCATAAATATTCTCACCATCTTTAACGTGTACTGAGCTTGTATTTCAAGTAAATAGGACTGTATTTAACGTGTTGTTTGCTTCTATTGCCCTCCTCATTGTATTCTGTTGAACTCGTTCTTGGTATGTATTTAGCTTCTAAGTATCTTGAGTTGCATTGATCTCATACAGTGCTGTTACTAATGCAGTACCGTGTGCATGTTTCTTCCACGCAAAACTCTCTTTAGCTTGTGATGGATTCTTTATTTAGCGTGCCTTGTACTCACTGGCATTTCGCCTTTTCAGCTTGTGTTTCGTAAGCGTCTACTGTACTTCGATTTAGCTGAAACATATTCCACTTGTGCTGGAATTGTCGGCAAAGTCGCAGATAATCAAGACATTCTGACACTTTGCTTTCTGATGTCAGGACTCGATAGACGGACTAATTCATGTGACGTGGTTGTCATGAGCAATCTCATGTATTGGACTTTCGACTGGATATTTTTCTTCTGTATATTTGTATGTTCCATTTGAGTTGGGACATGAGGAGAAATAGTTTATAAAAGAAGTCAAATGGCAATAACAATGTTCCCTTGTTATCATTTGTCATTGCAGAATACAATTCATTTCGACAAACCCATTGAAGTGATTTGATTTCAATATTTTTTTGTGAGTTATAGTCAACTGTGACTTAAGACTAAATGACTGCCTCGAGTCAAGTAACTTGATAAACAATTGTCTTTTTCTCCCTTTGAGCTTTTCAGGCAGTATGGCGGGAGACGAGCACTTCCTTCCTGTCAGCAGTCAGGTTTGTGCGTGCGTTCGGGCGCGTGTGTTCCCGTCAAGTGAACGTTTCTTCAGCGTTTGTTTGCGTTTGTGCCGCCAGATCCTGGACACGCTGATCATGGACCCCTCGTGGGACTTCGCGCGATTCCCCGCGCCCCCGAGGACGGGCGATGACGTCGCTTCCTCCCGCACGGGAAGTCGTGTACAGTCGAGCCCCGTTTATTGCAGGGCCGGGGGTACGTTTCGCAGCCACCCGCGCGATAGCTGCAAAGATGCCACGTGCAAACTGTTCCTTACTAGTTTTACGCCTCTCGCACACTTTTCCCACGTGGAAACGTATTCTTAGAATAGAAAACAATAGAGTGCCTTTTATTGGCACTAGGGTTGCAACTAACAATTATTTCAATCGTCGTTTCATCTTTCAATCATTTGTTTGATTATTGATGAATCGGATTCCAAAAATTTCCATCCCTTCGTTAAGAAACGGGGCATTATTTCAAATTGACAGTGCAGAAAATGCACAAACATAACGATGATAATTAACAGATGTTCTGGTTTGGTCCATAACATCTGTCAGAAAATCAGCAAACATGTTGATCATTTTCCAAAGTAAAAAAAAAAAAAAAAAAAAAGACATTTGCAAATGTCTTAATAATAAAAAAAGCACACAGATAATCATCAATAATAACTTTATTATTATTATAATGAACGTAATTATTAATATTGACTCTTGAGAGGGGCAGCACGCTGGCCGACCGGTTGGCACATTTTCCTCACAGTTGTCAGGTTTCGGGTTCAAATCCGTCCCCGCCTGTGGGCCGTTTGCACGTTCTCCCCGTGCCTGCGTGGCTTTTCTCCGGGCATCCCGCTTTCCTCTCACATCCCCAAAACATGCGTGCTAGGTTGATGGAAGACTCTAAATTGCCCGTAGGTGTGAATGTGAGTGCCAATGGTTGTTTGTTTCTATGTGCCCTGCGACTGCCTAGCGACCGGTTCAGGGTGGACCCCGCCCCTCGCCCGGACATAGCTGGGATGGGCTCCACCCGTGTGAGGAGAAGCGGCTCAGAAAATGGATGGATGGATGTTGAGAGGCGGAAATTCCAAGGATTTTGACAATTTAAAGTTAAACAAGGTCTCGAAACGATTAATCGATTATCAAGAATTGTTAGATTAATTTGATAATCAGTTAGCGGTTAGTCCTTGCATCTCTATTATACACGTACAATGAGATTGAATGCAGCTCTTTTTCGAGTGGAGTTTATTTAAGATGTACAACAAAAGAAGAGCTGAAGAAAATATTTAAAACAAAGGACAAATGTTAATGCACAAAGCTAAAGACGATCGTAAAGAATTGTGGTTGAAGTAGTCTAGTCGTATTGCACAGTACATTGATGTTGTTCCAGGACGTGAACTATTAATAGCACAGTAGCGTTCCAAAGACAACTTCATTATATTTGAATTGATGAAATCCTCAACATGAAATGATTTTCAAGTTTAGTTTTTTCCACTTCACATGGAGGAAGTGAAATGTGAATCTCGAGCGATACTCTGCGGTGGCGGGAAAGTGAAAGAAGAGTTTGGTTTGCTCTCACTTCCTGTTGCTCGTCCCGCCCGCCAGGCTGCAGTTGTTTTGCTCGTTTGCGGTCGGCTGCTGACGGGATGCGTGCTGGATGTCAACAGCTATTCACTGATTATTGTAAAAAAAAAAAAAAAAAAAAAACTTTTTTGTCCAATTACATTTTCCTTTCATTACCGACAATAAGTGTATGCATGTTAGGTGCCTACGATTGGCTGGCGACCGGTTCAGGGTGTAGTCCGCCTCTCGCCCGAAGATAGGCTCCGGCACGCCCGCGATCCTCGTGAGGATAAGCGGTATGGAAAATGGGTGGCGGTTAGGTGTAGGTAGTATTTTTGTCCACTTGGGGTCGTCATTGTCACATTCTGCACTGCAGTCGTGGAAAGAAGGCGGGTCTAACCTTTTGAGTGCCACGGAAGTCAGCAAATGATAAACGCCGGCTAACAATAGGCTCATCTTGACTGTGTGTTGTTTATAACGCGTTTGTAAGAGCACCAATGGCTGTTTCCGTCCCCCCTCTATCCAAACAAACTCTTATGGATTATGCTTGTTTCTAACTAGCAGCAGTAGGCTAAATTCAATGAGCTAACAATGTTTTACTTCACCGTAGACGTGCAATTGTGTAACCTAAGCCATTTTCCAAACGATCCCAGACTTTGGAAATTATCCTTCTTTAACGCTATCTTTTGTTCTGGCTGACGTGAGTCTGCAGTAACCGTTCATGTGGAAAAATAATCACCGCAAAATCCCGCCATATGACAAAGAGTCCGTAATGTACTGTTAGTACAATAAAAAACCAAAATCAGGCCCTTAAAGGCGCAGATAAACGCATGAAGGTCGACCTTGTCACGAGTCTAGTTTAGTTTAGTCATGTTGCGCCTTTTTTGTTTTTTTTTAGGGGATGGCCCTTTCCTGCAAATCCTGGAGCAGCCCAAACAGGTGCGTACGCATCACACATCAGCTGGACACGTGGGTTACCATGGCAACGCGTCTCTCCCATAAGAATAAGAATGATAATGATAAGACCATTTCGGGGATATTCAAAATGAGTGTAAAAGAAACCGCAGAGATTTTTGTGTCTTTCATTTATAAAATCTGAGGGAAAAAGTATCATTTCAAATATAAACATGAAGAACCGAATCTATGCGTTTTGTCGACTACAGACCCTTTCCCAAAAATTGGAATATCGTGGAAAAGTGGATTTCTTTCCATGCCGCCATTCAAAAAGTTCAACTAATAGATTATAGATTCAGGGCCCACAATTTCAAGTATGTATTTGTTTATTTTTTACATATTTTGGGCTTGCAGCTCATAAAACCCACAAAATCAGGAATTCAAAAAAATTAGAATACTGTGAAGAAATCACCACGTACTTTCAAAAGGTTCATGTTTAATGTCTTAAGTCCTTGTTTGGGAATCCCTTTGCTTGAATCACTGCCCGGATGCGCCGTGGCATCGAGGCAGTCAGCCTGCGGCATTGCCCGGGACTTACGGAAGCCCGGATTTCCTCGATGCTTGCCGTCAGTTCTTCGTTGTTTTGGGGTTTGGTGGCCCGCATTTTCCTCTTGATAATACCCCATCGATTCTCAATGGGGTTTCGATCCGGCGAGTTGGCCGGCCAGTCGAGCGCTGCGATGGCGTGGCCGTCGAAGCGGGTTTTGGTGCTTCTGGCGCTCTGGGCAGGGGCCGGGTCCCGCCGGAAGATGAAATCTGCATCTCCGTACAGATCTTCTGGAGAAGGAATCATCAAGTCCTCTCAAACATTCTGGTAGACCTCGGATTTAAGAAAGCCTCCCCGGCCCAGTTGAGACGCTTCCTAGGTCGGCGGTTGCGGCCCATCTCCCGGACGCGTCTGAATGTGGCGGTTTTTGAAGCTGCGACTCCCGCCTCATTCCCCTCTTTCTGGATCTCTGCTAGATTTTTCAATCTTCTGAAGCCCACGGTCATCTCTTCTGCCGGTGCGTCTCCTCCTGCTGCCTTTTGTCCTTCCGTTGATATGCTCGGACGCGGCACTCCGTGACCAGCCCGTTGGTGTCTTAGTCATCCTATGACCGTCTTCTGGCCACTTGTCAAGTCTGCGGAGTGCTGCACGTACTGAGACAATTGAAGCAATTGAATGACACCTGGGCAAACCTGTGCAGGTGCTTTGAGTGTAGTAGATGATGAGTTTGCGATCGTCACTTGAACACATTTATGGCCTGCAAAATTCGGGCTGATTTCTTCACAGCATTCCAATTTTTTGAATTGCCGATTTCGCTTGAAGCCCAAATTATGTAAAAATAAACCAATACTTGAAATTGTTTCAATTGTTGGGCCCTGAATCTATAATCTATGAAAGTTGAACTTTTTGAATGGAATTTCTGAATATATAAACATTTCCGTGATATTAACATTTTTTGGAAAGGTTTTGTATACATGTATAACATACGTGTAAGTGTTCTTACATGCAAATAGGACACAACTTTCTTGTCATTACTGTGAAATTAGCAAATTAGCACACGCGAGGATGCGGTAAAGTGCACTTCAATTTGGGAATGCGAAGTTATGACCTATTCATAAGAATAATAATTTCTGCCTGTAATTAAAGTCTTTGTTCTATCGGCTGTGAATCGGTTATCGGAATTTTATTCTGCCAAATATCGGAATCTGCATCTGCCTAAAAAAAATCCATACTGGTCAGGCCCCAACAATAATAATGTGTCACTGATGTAAAGTTTAAAACAATTAGCATGCTTGAGACAATTTGAAGTGTAACGCAACAAACAAGGTGTTAAAAATATATGCAGTCCAGTGTTCCCTCGCTGGACGGCCCTAACCCGAACGCGCGCCGGATGTGTACGATGTTATGTCAACACTGCGCGTGTGTGTGTGTGTGTGTTGCCAGCGAGGCTTCCGGTTCCGTTACGGCTGCGAGGGTCCGTCCCACGGCGGCCTGCCGGGAGCGTCCAGCGAGAAGAACAAGAAGACGTATCCTGCCGTCAGGGTAAAGCTTCCTCACGCTCGCTGGAATTGCGTAAAGCCCAGGCTCGCAAGTCGTCTTCTTCCGTTGGAATGAAAGAAAATGCCATTAACCCCTTCCGGCCTCCCCACAAACAACACAAATAAGGACAGCAAGTGCTTCATGATGGTGTACTTTCTAAAAACATAACAGTAATGACAGAACAATTCAGAACAATTGTTGTCACAGCGCTTCAGTGAAATGCTGCTCCTCCCGCTGCGGCCACCTCGGCCACACGGGGGCAGTATAAGACGGACAGACGGATATACCGTTCGTCGAGGCGTCTGCCCGCATGCAGCAGCCGATCACGTTGCATCGGGGCGTGTTCATAACGCCTAACGCCTCTCTCCGTTCATCAGTTGGACACTAAAATTAGGCGTTCCACCTGGACGATAAAGAATATTTGGCTGTGGGCATTTAATGTCGTGTTGTCCGTCTACACGCTGTCGTTGCTTAAAGGGTTAAAGCTCCGCAACATAGATGCGAAGTAGCATTAGCGTTAAGATCGTGGCCCCAAAGGCTAAACTGTGGATGTCGGGTCGCTCGTATCTCATTTTGCGGCTTCTTTGTTGTATGTTTTGTGCGTGTGTTGCGTAGATCTGCAACTACCAGGGTCCGGCCCGCGTGGTGGTCCAGCTGGTGACCGCGCTGACGCCTGTGCCCCAGCTGCACGCCCACAGTCTGGTGGGCAAGCAGTGCGACAAGGGCGTCTGCATCGTCGACGTGGCCCCGAAAGACGCCGACGTCGCGTACGGGCTCGGCCGCGCCGTTGCGTGCGACGCACGCTCACACACACAGAGGCAGACACACACGTGCATCCGTAGACAGCCACACACACACACACTCACACTAAAGACGGCTCGGTAAGCAAACACACACACACGGGCGCGCATACACAAAAAAGACACAGAGGTAAACAGACACACACATACACAAACTGACAGAAACACAGACACGCACGCACACATGTAGACACAAAGAAACCCACACCAAAGAGACAGGTAGACAAACACACATTGACAGAGATACATAACACAAACCACAGAGGCGCACACACGAAAGACAGGTAGGTAGTTGAGTGTTGGTCTTTGTGTGTGCGCAGCTTCCCCAACTTGGGCATCCAGCACGTGACCAAGAAGAACGTGGCCAAGACGTTGGAGGAGCGCATGGCCGAGGCCGTCCGGATGGGCTACAACTTCGGGGCGGCCGTCCACCCGGACCTGGACCGCCCGCGGGGCGAGACCCGCGTGCCCCGGCAACTCACAGGTCCGTCCTGCGCCGCGCGCGTCTGTGCTCTTTGGCAGCCAGCGTTTTCCCGCCCCGCTGCGCAAAAGCCAGAACAAAAACGCTCCTTTATCCAAATGTGGTTTAGTATGTGTGAACCTGAATACAGTCACTGCAATATTCGCTGGGTTCAGTGAGAAAGGGAAAGGTGGGCGGAAGGAATTTCTCAGCTTTTGAGCGATTATCCAACACAGGCGGGATGTTGACTGTGTAAAAGTGAATGATCCTGCGTGTGATTGCGGGATGCCGTGTTGCAGTGTGAAAGTACAAACAGTAATATCATCAGGCAATAGATAAACCGGCCTTTGCTGGGTTCTGTGTGAAAGGCCAATTTTCTGGTACAACAGCGATGGGCATTTTCCAGCATCTCTCGAAGTTCTTTCACGCAGCGCTGAAGGCAAATTGGCGTGTCAGAGCAGCAGCGGACCAGCTAGCATTTAGCCATACTTGCTGTTCGCACGCAACCCAGCACAGTCGAACACGCAATTAGATGACATCTGTGTCAGGATCCCCAATCGATTTCACCGAGGTCAGGAACATTTCAGCTCCAAATTAAAATAAAGCATTGTAGTGCACCTCAATAAATACAACAGACAAAAATAGAAAAATAACAAAAATAATGCTGATTTATTAAAGGACTGCTTACATTTTGGCGGCACGGTGGACGACTGGTTAGAGCGTCAGCCTCACAGTTCTGAGGACCCGGGTTCAATCCCCGCCTGTGGAGTTTGCATGTTCTCCCCGTGCCTGCGTGGATTTTCTCCGGGCACTCCGGTTTCCTCCCGCATCCCAAAAACATGCATTAATTGGAGACTCTAAATTGCCCGTAGGCACGACTGTGAGTGCGAATGGTTGTTTGTTTATATGTGCCCTGCGATTGGCTGACAGCTGGCATAGGCTCCAGCATGCCCGCGACCCTAGTGAGGAGAAGCGGCTCAGAAAATGGACGGAGGGATAAGGCGCACCGTATGATTTGGCGCGGGCATGGTAAAACACACGCTACCTTAAAACATACGGTAGCATGCATGGTAGCGTATGTTTTTAAAAAGGCAGCGGGAGCAAAACTGAGTTCGGCTGTACTTTATTGAAGTATTTAACAATGTACTCAAGTTATTTCTTGATCAATCCTCTTCCACAAATCCATCAAATTCCTCATGTTCTGTATCCCAAATGTACAGCTGGGCAAGTTCTTCATCAAACACAGCGGGTTCCCTCCCGTCCTTGTCTGAGTCAGCGTCGTTGCCGGGGGGCTGTTCGGCAACGATGCCGGCTTTCGCGAAAGCTCGGACAACGGTCAAAGCGGATACCTTAGCCCTGGCATCCACTGGCGAACCGTGGGTTCGTTGATCTTGAATTCTCTGGCGGCCGCTCGATTCCCAAGTTCCTCCGCGTAACTGACAGCGTGCAGTTTAAACTGTGCCTCGTAAGCGTGCCTCTTCGTAGGTGCCGTTTTCGGGGGTCCTTAGCCAACATATACCTACTGGGGGCGTGCCTTTAGCGTCCTCTTTCACGCGCACCCTCCCCCCTTTAACGTCCGCATGCTGTCCGCCTTTCCTCTATCTAAGCGGCGTGTCGGCAGGAAACGCTCCCAGGCAGTCAAGCGGAGCGCTCATCAAAGTCACACAACAACATTTACAGATTTTGGAACTCTGTGCACACACAAGGCGCGCCGTCCGTTTTGGAGAAAATTGTGAAGACTTTTAAGTGCGCCTTATGGTCGTGAAAATACGGTACAAATGAATAGAAACAAATTTATTAAAAATAAATTCTGTTTCAAGTAAAAAGTAATTTAAAAAATTAGGCTGGCATTTTTTTCTACTTATTTCAAGTAAAAAGGAATGCAACAAAATAGGAAAAAACCTGGCATTTCTACTTCAAGTAAAAATGCGCTTGAAACAAGTCAAATTTGTTCAAAAAGAGTTTTACCTTTTAATCAGATTCGTCTGACTAGAAATACGACAAATATTCTTGGTAAGATTTTGAGTTTTTGCAGTGCACCTGTTCCCCGTTTTCACACAGCTGCCGTTACGCTTCTGCTACGACTCGGGCATGAGAACGTCGACCTGGGAAAAAAGATGGCTTTGACGGGCCGTGTGAATAAGCGTCGTGTGTGTGTGCGCGCGCGTGTTCGCAGAGCACCAGCGGGGCGTGATCAGCAGCGCGGCGTGTGCGCAGGCCAAGGAGATGGACCTGAGCGTGGTGCGCCTCATGTTCACCGCCTTCCTCCCCGACAGCGACGGCGGCTTCACCAGGAGACTCCAGCCCGTCGTGTCGCAGCCCATCTACGACAGCAGTCAGTCGCACGCATGCACGCGCGCGCTTTCCTAAGGCTCACCAGGGGCATACATTTTCCACATCATCTCTCACACACACACACACACACACACACTACAAAATCTTGTTTATTTGTGGTCAGAGGCCCCAAACGCATCCAACCTGAAGATCGTCAGGATGGATCGGACGGCCGGCTGCGTGAGCGGCGGAGAGGAAGTCTACCTCCTGTGTGACAAAGTCCAGAAAGGTCGCACAGAAAAGAAAGACCACACTGAGCTTTCCTGAGTGTTTTGTGACCAATGCGCGTGCGTGTGCGTGGCAGACGACATTCAGGTGCGCTTCTTCGAGGAAGACGACTCTGGCCCGACCTGGGAAGCCCTGGGGGATTTCTCGCCCACGGACGTGCACAGACAAGTACGAGCCGTCCTACGCCGGCGAGGGCCGTTAGCTGGCGCCCCGTAACCGTGGCGACGTGTCCTCCTCAGTTCGCCATCGTGTTCAAGACGCCCAAGTATCGAGACCAGAACCTGCAGAAGCCCACGTCGGTGTTCGTGCAGCTCAAGAG
Organism: Phycodurus eques; assembly: GCF_024500275.1. Taxonomy (NCBI): domain Eukaryota; kingdom Metazoa; phylum Chordata; class Actinopteri; order Syngnathiformes; family Syngnathidae; genus Phycodurus; species Phycodurus eques. The sequence goes on from NC_084533.1 coordinate 29,488,065, forward strand.
GAAGTCGGACAACGAGACCAGCGAGCCCAAACCCTTCACGTACCACCCGCAGATCATCGGTACCCTCTTGGGGAACGTTTAGATATTTGACAACCTCACTTCACACCGTCAAACAAAAACTCCAAATCTTATCAATAATTTTTGTCCTATTTCTTTATTTATTTTCATCTTTAACGCTGCATATTCCGAACTTTATTGACAACTCTGGACTGTGTCATTGATTTATTTGTGTGTGTGTGTGTAGACAAAGAGGAAGTGCAGAGGAAGCGTCAGAAGACTTTGCCCAACTTCCAGGACTTCAGCGGTCACGGAGGAGGAGGAGGAGGAAGTTTGTACCGAGGGGGCCCCCCAGCACCCCCGGGAGCAGGAGGAGGACCGGGCTCAGCTGGAGGAGGTACAACCTGCAAAACAACCTCCAGCCTCTTTGACACACAACCCAGCAAAACACAACGTCGTCGTCTTTTGGTGTGACTGTGACAGTTGCTTACAACACAAAAGTGCAGGACAAAATGAATCTCGGGTGTTAAACTCCCCCCGTCCTGGCATTCGTTCACGCGTAAATGCTATTCCGCGACCTCAGAAGCCGTTTGGTATCGTGACCTTTCACACAGAACACAGTGAGGTGACATCGTCAGTGGTGCTGACCAATTTACCCCCCCGTCAGGCTACTTCCAGGGTTTCTCCACCTTCAACTACGGGAGAGGAATGGGAGACGGCCCTTGTCCCAGCGGGTACTCGACAGGTCTCGGAGAAGGCGGAGTCAAACGCGGTGAGACACACTGTCGGTCCTTCGTCTCCAGGATGCCGGTTCAAATAGTCGAAGGGGTTTATGGTCTTCCGGTTTTAAGGAGCGTTGGCGCCAAGATGTATCGAGCTATTCGACTCCCGGTAGGCAAATTAAATCCAAGAACAGGAAGGTTTGGGAAGTCAACAAAATGTTTAACGCGATGTACCACATGAACTATATTAAAACAAACATTTACTATATTGAAATGTATTTATTTTTTTAGTGGGGTGGATGTGAGACTTTAATAGCACAGGTGTCAAACCCGCAGCCTGGGGCCCAGATCTGGCCCGCCACATCATTTGTTGTGGCCCGCAAAAGCAAATCATGTGCATCTACCTCCATGGCGGTGGTTAAAATCTGCCCCAAAATTTCAAATTGTCATGTCATAAATGATAATCAAGCAAGCATTTTTGTTACCGAGCTGTTTTTGCAGTAACTTGAACAATAGCCGAACAAACTATTATCCTCGACTTCGGATGCCAAAACTAGTTCATAAATGTGTTGTGTATATGTAAGAATGTGATGCGGTGCTTAAAAATGTGAATGGTTTCACAATCGTAATGGCCTTCTGAGGGAAAGTGTAAGTACAATGTGGCCCGTGACAAAAATGAGTTTGACATCATAATATGGAAGCCTCGCCCCAAGGTAAACCCTCCCCGTAACAAGACCACAATGAACGACAGTAGTGGCTTTTTGCTTTTCCATTGCTCAAACGTCAACCTTTTCATTTTCCTTCGGGAGCATGCCGTAGCGTTGACAACCAGGTGGTGTTTACAAAAATCCAACTCTGATGCTATGGCGACCGCAAGTACTTGTGTTGGCGAGTATTTTTTACCTAAAGTCCCGCCCTTTCTGTGGCATTGACCCAAAAGTCTTCTTTAGGAATGTGACTATTTGTGAAAAGGTCTGTGAGCGAGCCCTTCTTCACTTCTGCCCCACTGTGACATCACAAACGGGCTTATTTGCATATCTGTCGTCGCGTTTTTTTAGAAGGTTCTCCCGGCGACTCTGCGGACGACGACCCCGATGACGACACCGCGGCCTGCGCTGCGCTGCGGCCAGAGTTGTCGTGCGAAGACGACGACGCGTTGACCGGCGGGGACGCGTCGGCCGTCTTGCTGTACGCCGCCACGGGCGACGCCGCGTACCTGCTAGCCCTCCGGCGCCCCCTGATTGCGGCACAGGACGAAGACGGAGACACGTGAGTGCGCCTCATCGTCGCCGTCCGTCTTCTGCTGTCACATTTCTGGGTGGTAACGTTGAGCGCGCGCCGCTGTGCGTCAGTGGACTCCACCTGGCCGTCCTCCACAGACAGCAGGGGGCGCTGGCCAGTCTGACGCGGGTGCTCGCTGCTCTGCCGGGAGACGGACTTGCGGACGCGAGGAACCATCTCTACCAGGTACGCCGGCACCAAGGATGACTCGTGTCATGAAGTAAGCAGGTTGTGTGTGTGTTACAAATTTGAGAACGTACAAGAGAGATGTTGGACATATGATGAAGACCACATTTGCCATATACAGTATGTGATATCAGTAAATGCTCCATTATTTTGAAATCGAAAGCCATTCCTAAATGTTGTTTTAGGTGGTTCATGAAATAAAAAAATAAGAAGGGGGTCATTTGGCAGATTTGGTGTGTATTTAATCGTAGAAGAATATTCTGTGAGTCTTGAAAAATGTGTCCGTAGGGGCACTCTTAAGCGTCGTGTTTCTGAAATGGCTGCCGTTGAACGAGTTATTAATGTCGTGCAAAACGGGAACGAACGTTCGTTTAAGGGACGCGCTACACCCGTCTGTAAGTTGGGCTCCTCCCCCTCCTCGTTTCCCAGACTCCTTTGCACCTGGCGGTGATCACGTGGCAGACTGCGGCCGCGTCGGCGCTGCTGGCCGCCGGGGCGGACCCGACGTTGACCGATCGCCACGGCAACACGCCGCTGCACCTGGCGGCGCAGCAGGGAGGGGCCATGGTGCGCTTGTTGCTACATCACCGTGAGGTCAGAGGAAGCGTGGACGCCTGCAACACTGCAGGTACACGCACGCACGCGCGCACACAGTGGCTGTGAAATAGTATTTGCCCCCTTCTAAAATTCTTTTCCCCATTTGAATGTTTAAGATTATCAAATGTAAATATCGGACAAAGATAACCCAAGTAAACATTAATGCATTTTTTTTTTTATTAAGGGGAAAAAAACAACTTTAGCGCTACCTGGCCCGTGTGGAAAAAGTAACGGCCCCCTCAGCAGCAGCAAGCGAAGTCGAGGGTTTTCTACAACTGCCGACGAGTCTTTCTCATCTCTGTGGGGATATTGTGGCCCAATTGTTTGCACTGGAGGCTTTTCCAGTTAGGAAACTAACTGGAAAACCGACCCACAGATGTGATCAGTTCTAGTTAATTCAGGATTTAGTAAGGGGGGGAGGCATTACTTTTTCACACATGGGCAAGTAGCTTTGAATACTTTTTCACCTTAATAAATCACCGTTAATAATGTGCATTTTGGGTTAATTCGGGTTATTTATTATTGGCTGTCCAAGATGGCACTTACCTGTGTGGATGCCTCGTCTACGTGCTCTCTAGTATTGTCTATGTTTTTTGTGTTTTTCGTTCGTCTTTGGAGGCATTACGTGACTCATACAAGGGGAGACTTACTCAATATCAGGGAGTCTACCCCGGACTTTCTTTCACCAACATTCACAAATCCACTCAGTTAGCCCCCTCCCCCCCTCACTTAATACCAACATACAGGCAAGAACTTGAATGCGCGAAGCCTACGGTGAAAACGGTGAAGAAGTGGACCAACGAAGCAAAGATAGAACTTCAAACCTGTCACGACTGCACAGACTAGAGTGTCTTTGAAAAGACACCCGGCAGCCCTGGATGAATATGCGGACACTGTCACATCCTAAAGCAGTTTCTGTGAAGAGGTGTTGTCACATTCCTGTGGGGCCAATTATACATTACTCATGCACTCACTGTCGTAGTCTCGCCATGCTGCACTATTTGCATATCTGTTGTTGACAAACACTGGCCACTCATGTGCCTGAGTAGCATCTGCAACATTTGCACAATCGACATTGTCCCAGATGATCGCACTACCAGTCAGTCACTTTAAACTGCATACATTCCTTGAAGTCTCGGCACGCTTTGCACATTGGCCATTGCGCCGGAGTATTGTTCTATTGTTCTATTATCCATTCATTCCTCTTCCGTCCCGCTTCTCCTCACGCGGGTCGCGGGCGTGCCGGAGCCTAACCCAGCTAACTTCGGGCGGGGTACACCCTGAACCGGTTGCCGGCCAATTGCAGGGCACATATAAACAAACAACCATTCGCGCTCACATTCACACCTACGGGGAATTTAGAGTCCTCAATTAACTATTGTTCTATTAGTCATTTCAAACTGCTCTAATTGCTAGAGGACTGCATCTTTTTGCACAATTGTCAAAATAAATGAATACAATTGTACCGGCATTATTACCACATTACTGGCTACTTTTATTGCTCAGGTTTTTTTTTTTATTTTTTTTTTTTTTTATGTGTTTGTCTCCAAAGTATTCTCTGACAATTGACTGTCTATTGTCGTACTAGAGCGGCTCCAACCACTGGAGACAAATTCCTCGTGTGTTTTTGACATACAAATAAAGAGGGTTCTGATTCAGATTTGTTTGATGATATTCGACATTCAAGTGGGGAAACCTTGCAAATACTTTTTACTCACTCGTATAAAACGCCTCCAATATTTAGTCACGATACTGTACTTGCATACACTGTACATGCACTAATGAGCGTTTTGATTGGTTGTCGGTGGCAGGTATGTGCGCCATCCACCTATCGGTGGTGGCCAAGCAGCTGCCGTCTCTGCGAGAGCTTCTGGAGGGCGGGGCTGACGTAGAGGCTCAGGAGCGGGGCGGCGGGAGGACCGCCCTGCACCTCGCCACCGAGGCCGACAACGTGTCGCTCGCCGGCTGCTTGCTGCTCGAGGTAAGCGACCGCTACGGCAACTGCGACGCCGCCGCGCCTTCTGACGCTGTCGTGGCGACGCATGTTTGTGGTCACCAGGGCAACGCCAAGGTGGACTGCTGCACCTTTAATGGCTCCACCCCCCTGCACATTGCCGCTGGGCGGGGCTCCGTCAAGCTTACGGCGCTACTCATGGCTGCAGGTATGTGTACACACGCATACAGCATCCCATGCCGAACATCCATTTTGGTTTGCATGTGTACGATTGACTTGACACTTGTTTTGTGCGTGCGTGTGCGTCTACATATGTGTTCTTGTTTTTGATTGACATGTTGACACTTGAGCGTGTCCATACGTGCGTTTGTGTATTTGTGTTTGATTCACGTGTTGACGCTTTGTGTGTGTGTGTGTGTGTGTTGTGTGTGCATGCGTGCGTGAGTTTGTGTGTGTACATACGTGTGTTTGATTGTAAAATTGAAGCTTGTTGTGTGCGTGCGCACGTATGCATGCATATGCGCGCCTGTTTGACATGTTGACACTTATTGTATGTTTATACAAGTGTGTGTGTGTGTGTGTGTGTGTGCGTGTGTTCAGGTGCAGACCCTCACAAGGAGAACCTGGAGCCTCTATTCTTCAAGGAAGAGGATGAAGAGGAAGACGAGGGCTACGTTCCCGGGACCAGCCCCATCAACATGGCCGCCTCTGAGCAGGTACGGCCACAGATATGAAGCGGTAGTTACGACACTCCCCTTTTGAGCCGTGTGCCGACGGCGACGCTGAGCTAGGAGGGTCAAAGTTGTCAGCGCATTCCACACGTGTGCACCGCACTTAATGATTTTGTTCTGCCGCCCGTCTGGAAAGTTTGCATAATTACGCATGATCTGACAAACAGAAGAAGAAGAAACGACCTTTGCCGAGTGTTTCTGAAGGTTGCCGGAGCCTTGTAAAATGGCAATGTCCCCGAAAAGTGACTCTCTTTGGAAAATATTTCTTGCCATCCGGGGAAGCCACTTTTATGCCAAAAAATCCGACATCGAGTAAGACGTTCGTTTTTATTTATCCACTCTTAAACGGAACCCCGATCTGGTCCACTTCAAGTAACATCACAATAATCTCTGTCGGGCCGATCCTAAATTTCTGCGCTCGCTGTGGTAGTCTCGCCGCTCTGCACTTTTTGCATAGCTGTTGTTTTTTAAGTCACAGTGCATTCTGGGTAGGGACGTCAAAAGGGGGTGCGGCCAGTTTCGCGTCGTTTTTAGCCGAAGTCGCAGCTGGCGGCAGTGCCGGAGGAACGCTGTTCAGCCTTTTCGCTTTGAGCCAGAGTGATCAAAGAGAGAAGCCAGTCATGAAATTGGATGTACTTAAGCTTTCTGCTCTTTTTTTCCCCAAGCAGTGGCCAAAAATATCAAGCATTTGTATTATTGAGGTTGATTTTGTGCGTTGGCAACAGCAGCAAGTCTGAGATGCTCCATTTCCCTCCATGTTTGACACAGTCACTCGAACATCTACACACAGAAACTCGGGATTTGACGTTAGCACAACAGCGCTAACTGTAGCCTGAAGTTAGCTAGCAGCTCATCTGCAAGTTGGATTACGTGGAAACCTTGAAGCTTACGTTGAAATGCATCGCACAACCTTTACCTGAGCAATAGCAAACATTGTAACAGAAAACAATGTTTCCACGAGCACGCAAGCAAAGATGCAACTGCTACGTAAGGCGTATTCTGTATATGCGGCTGTGTATTATGTGTGGTGTCTAAGATAAGGAGAAATAAAGGTACACTTAGTCACTGAAGAGCTCAGGGTGTTAAATGTGCTTATCAAAGGTAGACTGCACATTACATTGGCACAAAATGGGCACCAATGGCATCATTCGCTAAGCTAACGTTGGCACACATTGATATGCATCACGAGGACTTAAACTTGGCCAATAAATGAATATTAAAAGTAAAACGGAACCGACGACATCCGCTCACCTCTTGGGTGCTCACGGGAGGAAAGATAGCTTCCAACTGTCTTGCGCGCTTGTCTGCTCGTAAATCTATTCCGCTGCTATTCACAACCGCGAAGACGTGTACGCCGACTTTTAGATTCCATTTGCATGCATTTGGAACGGCCAACAGACCACCCGCGTCTCGTCGTGAATTGGTCATCGGAGCCGTTTTGAACTCGGCGTCGGGAAAAGGGGCGTCGGCAACATCCTTCCGTCACCGTTGAGGAGAGCGACGCTGCCCACGGCAGCTCCTTGCGAGTGTTTGGATTTTGTTTCTGCATTTTGACATGTTTGTCCCAGTCAGTCAACATTGGCGGTGGCTCTCCTTGCCCGCACGCCGGGCATCGCAACACTGGCGTTGCTTTGTTAGCATCCTGAGGAGGTCATCGCATGGCGTTTATGTGTTCAGGTGTTGGAGCTTCTAAGCGGTAAGGAGTACCGTCCCAAATGTCTCAGCGTGGCTCTTTCGCCTCAGGGTGAGTTCGCAGAGGGGCCGCGGCGTTTTCGCGGAGGCCGAACACGCGTGATGTGTTTTTTTTTGGGTGCAGGCGACATGTCGAGCCTCGGCGCCCAAGTGAAGACGGCGCTGTGCCGCGCTCTGGCGAGTGAAGCGTGCTGGGAGAAGCTGGCTCACGCTTTGGGTCTGGGAATCCTCAACGCTACCTTCAGACTCAGCCCGGACCCCGTCAAGACCCTCGTGGAAAGCTATGAGGTAACACGCCTGTCATGTGACCGCAAGCAGGGCAAACGCTCATCAGATGTTGCATGTACACAAACGTTGCACGATTTGGTCACGCAACAACATTCTTATTACACATGGATTAAACATTTACTACATGTTAATTATACATTACATGTTAATGTACACGCACATACACACAAGATTTATTCCATGTATTTCAAACATTCTGTTTCGTATGGTTAACAGGCATCCATCCAACCAATTTCTGTTGTGCTTCTCCTCACTCGGGTCGCAGGTATGCTGGCGACTTTGGGCGAGAGCTCGGGTACAGCCTGAACTGGGCGCCACATATGTAAAACCCTATTCACACCTACGGGCAATTTAGAGTTCTCAATTAACCTCGCATGCGTGTTTAGTACAAATTACATGTTACAAATGACATCACGTTTGTTTATTACACATATGTTACAACCGAGGTATAAAATATTATGTTTGATACACACTACATGTTATTACAGAAATTACTGTTTTTATCAATTACACAGTACGTTAATACAGATATACAAAGCATTTATCAAACATTTGTTTCTTGCTGAAGGAACCTGTGTTTTAAAATCCCCTAATTTCCGTGGTTCCAAGCGTGTTCGTTTTCGTGAAAGAACGTCGTTCACAACAATGTATAAAAAGCAACCAATTTATTCCTGACAGAGGAGTCTATACATTTTGCAGAGCTCTGGGTTCGTAACTACCCTAACTTATTCTTAGCAGATACAGTAGTAGAAACAAACTATCTGACTCTCCCCCAGACTTATACAATGTTTCAAACAGGCCGGTGTGGAATCGCTGTCGTCCGATTGGTCCGTAATCTGACGTCATCGTTGTTCGGCCAAATGATGACTATTTGATCTGGGTCCAGACGTCGCCTGCCGATGTCTCCTGCATTCAATGTTTATAGTGGCTCCCCGCAGTTCCTTTCTTCTTTGCCATCTGTCTCCAAATACCCCGATGGGGGCCACATACCCCCCGCTGGGGGCCTTCCTGCAGTATACTCCAATACACATTCTCTTCCAAACTAGTTAGAATTACATATTAGAATATAAAGTATTCTATATTCCCTTCATTGCGCATTGCTTTAGTACACACCATTGTGTTTATTACGTCTATTACACATTTCAAGTTTATCAAACAAATGTTTAATACAGATTAAGTTGACATCAATCATGTCTTGCATGTTGATGATGATGTTCCATGTTAAGTGCACGCGTGTTTCAGGTGTCCGGCGGTACGGGACGAAACCTCTTGGCCGCTCTGAGATCAGTCGGGTCGTCCAGGGCGCTGAGCGTCCTGGAGGAGGCGCTGAGTCGCCACGACGACAAGCACAACCGGACGACGGGTGAGCGAAAGCGGCCGCGCCTTGCTAGTCTCCATGGCGACAGCCCTCACCAAATTTTGCAGCCTTTTGCCTCCTTAAACGTGACTTCCCGCCACCTCCCTGCAGGTGGCGACGGCGTGGTTTGCCCTCAGATGGCCGACCTCGAGGCGGATGCCGGACGTGCGGACGAATGTTTGGACAGCGGCGCGTGCGACAGCGGGGTGGAGTTTTCCGCCACATGATTGGCCGTTCCTCATCGTGAACCTCCCGACCTCCCCGACTGCCTCCACCGCAAGACCAATTTCAGGGCCGGGACGCGTTAGTCCCCCCCGGGCAGGAATTGCAACTTGAAATACAGACAAAGAAGTAAGCGCGTGCACACGCACACACACATGCAAATGCAGAAATCTGGAAGCTGTCAACATGTTCCAACTGCTCCACCCCTTTGGACCGGACGGCTGCACATACGTACGTGTCGGCGTTCATAGCTGTTGGCATTTGTACGCGCTCACCTTGCTGCCTATACAGGAAGTAAACCAAACAGAACCTCCTTCAAATCCGAAATACAAGCGCTCCGAAGATACGGACTTGAACTGCTTGACTGCTTTGGACCGGACAGCCGCACGCGCCGTCATACGTGACGGCCTCCCGTTCCCGTGTCGGCACCCTTGACATCCAAACGGGGAGTCACCTGGCAGGCACTCCTTGACACACAAACAACTTCTGGACTTCATCAAGTGCTCGACTACTTTGGACTTGATCAGAAATCTTGCAAGAAAAAGCATGTTGACCCTTTGGTATGATGTGGATTTGGGCACAATTGGTCATAAAACGTGATCTGAGCTTGACCTAAGTCGCAACATTCGACATGTCCATATATGACTTCAGGTGGTTCCTCTGTTGCCTCAGCCGTCCGTCTTCTAAGCTTCAGTTGGCAGACAGATGCTCGTCAGTTGTTGCAAAACATTTCATTTTCCCCTGGATGATAGCCATGCGTCCAGGCCCTGACGACAGAAGCTGCCCCAAACCATGATGCTTTTCCACCATACTTGGCAGCGTTTCACGATGTGGGCGTGTTGTGTCTTCAACTTCGGTTTCATATGTCCACACAGTAGTTTGCCAGTAACTCTGAAGCATCCAAATGCAAACTTCAAACCTCAAGCAATATAATTTTTTTTACCACGATGTCTCAAATCCGCCAATTCCATCTAATCTTCTTTCATGTTTATCGTACATTTGTGAGCACTCACCTCGTTGTCATCTGGCGTTCTGCACGGCGCGCTTGCAGTGGTCTTTACGGGACGGTGACGCTTGTGGAGAGTAGCAACAGGAAGGACTTCCATACTTTCTGCAGTTTTGCTCGTATTGTGTGGTGTGCGCCGATAATCTCGACACAGAAAGATTCTGCTCCACCGCAGATCTACAAACAAGTCCACGGAGGCTAAGATCTTGAGTGATCACACGTGATCTCACAAAACCAAAGAAGGGGAAAAATACACAAAACCACGTGAGATAAGACATGTTCGTGTTTATTTATCGCCGTGTCCTTGTTACTCGTCAGGTCGCTTCCTTTATTGGCTACATTCCGTTTCCACGTCACAATTCACCGATTTGTGTTTTTAGTCATAAATAGTGACCATGCGCAAATATTTTCGATTGTCGGCACCGACCCGTTTGGGAGGTAACCCCTAACCTAAGAAGAATCTTGTAGGATCATCTCCTAAAACGTGATATTGTCTGGCGTTTGCCATCCTCGGGCGGGAAGGAGCGAAATCTGGCCGGTTGCCCGCATGCGTGTGCCTCGGATGACGATCACGTGACATTTTCCGACCGATTGCCGGCCAAATGCGGCTCCCGCCGAAGGGTCGGCACGCTTTATCTTGCACCGGGTGATTGTCCGACTCCTGTTGTCGTTGAATTTGCTCCACGTGGCCCCTTGAAGCCTAAACGGGAAGTGTGCGGATTGACTTTGAACACTTCCTTTTCGCTCTTCTGTCCTCAACTGGAGCTTCAGCTTCAACTCGTGTGACCTTGTGCAAAGGATGCTTGATTCTATTGATTTTATTTATCTGGACATTTGAGGAATAAAGTTTTTTTTATACTTTGGTGACAAGCATCACATCTGTGTAATGTCACCACTTGGAATGTTGTTTATTTGATTGTAATTTTTTATTATAAATGACGTACACATTTATTTTGAAAAATGTTGCCGCTTCACAACACGTAAATATTCTCAGTACTGTATTCCTTTTAGCAATTTAATGACGTCCGCTGAGAAATTGACGTTGCGAGGTTGAGAATTGCCTCTCGATTGATGCCACAAGATGGTGGCAAAGCACCACTTTTGTCTAAATAAAGCTCAACTCACTTCGACATAGTTCTTAAGTCTGATCAGATGCCTGATCACAAAAACGGCAAACAGGTGAGTTATTCTGCAAATAATTGAGCATAGGTTCAAAGAAAACTCAGCAAATAGACAAATTGTAAACATGCGCTACTGTACTCTCATTTTTAAAGTACTGTAAAAAGATCCAAATATCACAATTACGAGCTGAACGTGGCTGCTAATCTTAAAGGAATTAGATTTTCTGCTCAGTTCCATCCGGGCCAGTTTACCACCTGGCTTTCTCCAGTCTGCCTGTCAAAAAGCTTCTGGACTCTTCCGGCATGTTGTCAGGCTGGCGCCACACTGGTCCAGGCTATCCTTACTGTTATTATTATTATCAGCATCATTGTTGTTGTAATGCACTTTTGAGGGCCTGAACATGGATGATCCTTGAGCTAATGAAGCTCGGAGCTAAGTTGTCTGGGGCTTTATGCCCCTGGCAGGGTCACCCATGACAAACAGGTCCTAGATGCGGGACCAGACAAAGCACGGCTCGAAAGACCCCTATGATGAGAAAAATGATTGGATCGCATTTTCACCGGGCCCCCCCCCCCCCCCCTCTGGAGCCAGGCCTGGAGGTGGGGCTCGAAGACGAGCGAGGTCGACAGGCGAATCGGTGCAGCGTCTGCAGTGATGCGGACTTTGCATCGGTCCGTTGTGGTGAAGAAGGAGCTAAGCTCTCGATTTACCGGTCGATCTACGTTCCTACCCTCACCTATGGTCACGACCCGCGGCTCGTGACCCAAAGAACGAGATCCCGGATACTAGGCGCCGAAATGAGTTTCCTCCGCAGGGTGTCCGGGCTCTCCCTTTAGAGAGAGGGCGAGAAGCTCGGTCATCCGGGAGGATCTCAGAGTAGAGTCTCGCTGCTCCTCCGCATCGAGAGGAACCAGATGAGGTGGCCGGGGCATCTGATTCAGATGCCTCCCGGACGCCTACCCGGTGCGGAGTTCCGGGCACTTCCCGCCGGGAGGAGAGCCCCGGGACACGCCGGAGAGACTTGTCTTTCGGCTGGCCCGGGAACGCCTCGGGATCCCCCCTGGAAGAGATGGATGAAGTTTCTGAAGTAACTCTCCGCTTACCCTGTTGAGGGTTGCGGGGCGCCGGCGTCTCCCTGCTGACTTGGGGCGAAAGGCGGACTATGCCCTGAATCGGTCGCCAGCTAGTTGGAGCGTGACCATTCAGACTCACTGAGTGGGAACTGAATCCACGCTGCCTGCAAGTCAGGCCAATGCACCACTACACCATCCGTGACTGTTGTTATTATGATTATTACTATTATTATTGAATGACAACTACAATGTTTGGACCAATCGGCCGTCAAGTTTCATCTGGAGTGCAAAAAAATAGGGGCGGAGCAGGGCGAGGAAGAAGCCACGCTTGCCAAACAACAAAAAGTTGAAAAACCTCTTACATGCTTTCTTCTTCTTCACAGTTTATGAAGAGATCAACTTGAGGTTTTTGGACCAATAACAACAGAAAAAAAAGAACAAAGTGCTGTGATTGGCAGATGAGTCGGGGCGTGCCCACCGAGGATCACATGGCGTACTTCTGAGTCCAGTCCTGAGCGGTCTTGTTGTACCTGCAACACACAAAAACACAACGTTGTGAGTGTGTGCAAAGGGGCGTCCAACTGGAGGGACAAATGAACCGGGGCCCCAATTATTTTGGGGACAGCCAGGGGGCCCAAAAGCCGCGTCCCCGCCCCCTCCCGTCGACTCGCGATATCTGGAGGCAAACATCCGCCTCCGCCCCCAGGTGACAATTTGGGGAGGGGGCCCTCCGCGAAGGTTCGGTCCGGGGCCACTCCGATCACCTGACGGGATCCGTCTTGTAGATGCGAGCGATCTCGGGCACCAGCGGGTCGTCCGGGTTGGGGTCGCACAGGAGCGAACAAATGGACAGCAGGACTACAAACAGGAAGTCAAACGAAAAGGAGACGTTACGAGTTTTGTCACCACTTAAAGCCAAAGGATCACAAATTCACATGAAATATTCCAACATTGTGACAGTACAGCGGACCCCCGCATACCTGCGGCTCAGCACCCGCGGATTCACCTATCTGCTGATTTTTCCCCCCCCCCTTTTTTTCTCAGGGAAACAACCCTGAAAACGCCTTTTGGGCAGTTTAACCCCGCTTAAAAAAAAAAAATAAAAATTTAATTTATTAATAATAATTTATTTCAATGCAATTACAATGGGTGGCAATCATCTGCAGATTTTCCTTATTCGCCTGGCAGGGGTCCGCTCCCTAGTTAATAATTAGCCCGTTTGTGACGTCACAGTGGGCCGAAGGTGTAGAACGCCAAAAGCGTGACGCGGTTGTTTTGTTTCACAGGCGACTCAATCGCATTATGTCGAAACGGTCGCACGTCCTGTCTCCGCAGGCGGACGGTGTCGCCCAGCGACCGGAGGGGGTCGCATACCTTTGGAGATGGTGAGTGCCGGGGACCACTGAGACCTCAAGATGTCCAGACAGATGCTGCCGTTACTGTTGATGTTGGGGTGGTAGATTCGGGTCGTGAACGCCACCTGATGGACACACGCGCACAGGCGCTGGAGTTTTGTGCTAGTTGCTTGACCTGGTGATGCGTTCACTGACCTTTGGAGGTTTGAAGGGGTAGTCTGCGGGAAAGTGGATGGTGAGGAAGAAGACGCCACCCTGGTAGGGACTGTCCGGCTACATGCACGCGCACACACACACACAATCATGCGCACGCATGCATATCAACACACGCTCACACACACGCACACACAGAGGTTCAACGCTGCTGCTTCTGGTGATGGTTTGTGCGCGTGTGCGTGCTGCGCTTACAGGTCCCATGATGGTGGCCTGCCAGTGAAACACTGAGGAAGGAGGAGACAAGCCAAAGTTAGCCAAGAAGAGGCCAGGCAGAGCGCAGGGAGAGGTCAAGCTCGTCTTACTGTCCTCGTCGACGGGCCCCGCCGAACACTGAGCCGGAGGGTCTCGGGAAAGGTCCGTCAGCTCCTGACGCACGCGAACGCAACACGACCACACGTTACTCCCTTTTCTATTCTCCTGACCGCCGCCAAATATCGATAACTCGATGATGGAGGGCCAATCAAACAAGTCACGAGCCCAATATTCCTCTAAAAAAAACATCAATAATAAATCTCGTTCGATGTGGCTGTCCCCAAATACATTTAAAAACGACTAACGATTGTTAACTTTATTTGTAGAGACCCAATGACACTCAACAACTTTTTATATTGAAATCAAGATACAGTAGAACACAAAATTACACACAATATCAAGTATTGCTGTATCCTCTTTATTTTGAAGGGGTGCCGCCTAAATTGGAAAGTGTTTACATATATATAAAATGTGTTATTGCAGCTTAACTGGGGCCTTCTGGGACTCTCCAATGCTGGAAAACTGTAATGATCATTTAAGTACTCCACGATTAAGTTTTGAACATTCAAAATTTACTATTTCAAGGGAGAAGAAAATATTGTAATTATGGAAACAATAATTTGATTTTATTCGCCAAATATTTTATGCACAAATGTCGTTTTCTGAAAACCAGCCCAGTATTTGCATCGTATGCAAATTAAGTGTTTTTAAATACAGTACTGATGCATCTCAATCAATTCGAATTCTTGGAGAGTTAATTGTATTTCAGCATTGCAATTGCAAAAGTGAAACTCTTAACAGCATTACAACAGTTTCCTTTAATCAGTGTTGAGATGCTATTCTTTTAGTCAGTTGCTTTTCTTTTGTAAATGGGCTTTTCTTTGGCATCGATGACGTGCTTTCTGAGTCCACTGAATAGTGGGAAGAACACTAATCCAGCCACCTAAATAACAAGCGAGCTAGCAGTGAGAAGGAAAGAAAGCAAAAAAAAGAGACGGAGAAGAAGACAAAGAATTACCTTCGAAATTCGCTTTAACGCCATCGTGAGGCTGAAGAGGAGGAAAAGGCCAGCAAGGTGGCTAGCTAGCTAGCTAGCTAGCATAAAGGCTAAGCGGCTAGACTGCTACCATCCGGGCTGAGGCGACATGGAATGACGTAACATCCTCACTTCCGTCGCCCCATCGATGACGATGCGTCAGGGGGGCGGTGCCTGCGGTGAGGGTGTTCGTGAGTAGAAAAGATCCAATCAATTTCGCGCATTTCGTCACAAAACGTCACCTGGTTTTTACTTTGTAGTTTCATTGAATGAGATGTGTATTGTTGTTATTAGCAATAACAAATATAACGAGCTAAAAAGTGAAACCACAAAGTAAAGTACCTTTACTTGAGTACCAATCTTACTGCCCTGTACTTGAGTACATTTTTGGAGTACTTCTTGTTTGACCTCCACCACATTTATGAGGTGAATCTTTGAGCACCTTTCTAGCGAGGCTTCGAAATACTCGTCACCTCGAAGTCAGCGCTGTGCGCCTGAATCTTTTCACGCAGTGTTCTTGACAGACCCAAACAAGCACCGAAAAACACTTGCTACTCTCCCCCCCCCCCCCGTTTATCCATCCATCCATCCAAATGAGCAAACGTTAGGTAGAGTCAACCTCAAGTTCTGAATTTGATTTGTTCCGCGACCCCGACGTTCTCCGTTGTCAAGCTGAAACATTCGCAAACCGATGAAATGTTCGGCCATTGAAAACGATTCATCGACTGAATCGTAAACCGAGGTGTCACTGTATCGCCGTAATATATCCGCACATGACAAAAGCAGTAACGTTCTGTATTGAAGTACAAGTACAACAAAAGAGCTTTTTGGAGAAAGTAAAAGTACTGATTCAACTCCTTAAGTCAAAGTAAAAAGTATTGATGATGGAAAGTCCAAATGACCTTTTACTGTTAATTATACTCCACCCCTTACAATGAAAAAACAAATCAAAAACAACAACGCACAAAATAGTTTCTTCATTCATGAACTTGTGTCATGTTTTACAACCAATCAAAACCAATGCTAATTACCTGAAGTGACTAAAAAAAAAAGAGAAAAGCAAATTTAAGTCATGTAAACAAGAAAAAGGGAATCAAAGGTAAATAAAAGTAAAGAACAGCTACATAAAGACTAATTAAGTACAGTAACAAAGTGTTTGTACTTGGTTACTTGCCCCTTCTGCATGAATTGGTCACCTGATGAAAACATCTTGGCTACTGACACCAAATTCAATTCAAGTATTTGTCATCTTTTCGCGTATGCTGCATCACGGCTGAGACGTTCCACTCGTGCGGTTGTCGCGTCAGCCACAAGATGGCGCAGTCTTCCTGCATTTCACGACCTTTCCAAAGTGGTTGGAGTTGTTGCTCGTTGAGGTATTTTCATGAAAGCGGACCGCGCGCCAGCAACATCTCCACATTGGGCAAATAAAACAAGAGCAGCAGATTATTTGCATACAAATACAAAATCATCAAAGTATTTACTATTTTGCAATTAGTGCTCATTTTCAAACAGCAACTTGACGACGACATTTGGAATCGTGATTTCATCGTTGTTGTTGTGTTGTGCTTGAAGTAACAAATAAGGTTAAAGCAGGTTCAATGCGTTATGTTGCTTTAGCCAATAATTGTAATGACAAGAAGAGCTCAACTGTGAATATTCATCACGCCAATAATTAAGTGTGGTTGTGTGTGAGAGACAGAGAAAATAAAACAAAAGGAGTGTCAAGGATATCAAATGTGCTTTTTTTTTTTTTTTTTTTTTTGTAATCTCATCTCATATTTTGTTTCTTGCACACTGCAGGTTCACTTCCTGTCCGCAAAAGTCCACTTCCTGTCCTCTTCCGGTCCACCAGAGTCAGTTTGCAGTCTTCTACTTCCCGTGCCTCAAATGCTTCCTGTTGAAGTTGTGGCGTTGGTCCACGATGTCGTGAAAAACCTTTACAACGTATGGTTTGCTTTTTCTCATTCAGAATGGAAGATTTTCTGCCCTCAGCGTGCACGGACACGACCGGCATGTGATGTCACGGGAGTGGGCAACCAATGAGAGGTGAGGTCTGCGCTACTATTGGAATGGTGCGACCGTACAGTACGTGGACACACACACGCACGCACGCAGGCTTTGCTCCATTCCACTTCCTGTCCGCAGTCCGGTTCCTATCCACATCTATTCCACTTCCTGTCAAAACAGATTCCACTTCCTGTCTACTTCCTGCCCACATGTTGTGCAACCCATTGTACCTCCATTCCACCTTGAATTTTCCAGGCCACTTCCTGTCAAACAACGAACGTCCGCTTCCAGTCCACTGATACCACTTCCTGTTGACGAGTCCACGAGTTCCACTTCCTGTCCACCAGAGTCCGCTTCCCGTCCATTTCCTCCACGCTGTCGCTATTGAGCGACATTTCTTGCAGCGGGCCACGGCGGCCAATGAGAGGCCCGGACGTTGCTAGTATTCAAATGAGGCGCCCATATACGGAGGGGAGGGCACGCCCCCTTCGCGTCCCGCGGGAGATCCGAGCGTCCTGCCGGCCGGCCGGCCGGGAGAAGAAGACGAAGACGGAGGAGAAGAAGCTTTCCTCCGGGAGGGGGGGAGGGTTGAGCGAGGGGGGCAATCTGCCTCGCCCCCCTCGCTCACCCACAACGCCGCCCCCTCCCCCCTCCCCCCTTCCTCCTCCTCCTCCTCCTCCTCGTGGCGTCGTGGACCTCCTTTTGAAGGCGAGTGTTGTTCTATCAAAGCTTGTTTCTCTCTTTTCTTGGACTTTTTCCTCTGGCCGCCGGTCGCCTTCATCCAGACTCTCCCGTCTTGACTGGCGCCCGCCGCCCCCCCGCTGCACCTTCGCACCCCCTTTGGGATGCCCCCCCGCTCCGCTCTTCCCGGCGCAGAGTGCTGACGCTCTCCAAGATCTCCATCATCGCTCCGGAGGGATCGCACCTTCCGGACTCTCGTGCGGATCAGGACCCCCTCGTTTTGGGAAAGTCCCACCCGCGCGCCCCCCGTCCGGGTGCCTGACGGATTACTCTTCCTCCTCCTCTTCATCGTTGCGGCAGCGCCGCTGCGCGATGTTCTCCGTCCAGGACGGCCTCCCGCGGGGGGGTCTCACCATGAAGGAGGAGCCACTCCCCGGCGGCATGACCCCCGTGCGCTCCTGGATGGCCGGCGGCGGGATCCTGGACGCCAACACTGCCGCGCAGAGGTCTGACCGCACGCACGCGAGGCGAACGGCTCCGATTATTATTTTGGCCGCTTTTCTTGAACTGTCACGTGAGCCACAAGTTGCCATTATTATTATTTGCCGCTAAGCAAAAAAAAAAAAGATTCCAATGTGCTTAATTGACGTGATTTTGCCCTCTTTTCCTCAATAAGAATCTAATCCTAAAAGTTAGTTGAACACATTTGAATGTTCCACTTAAATACCATCAATAGACTTTTTTCACCGCGTAATTATCATGAAATGATAACACATCACACACACACACACCAAAAGTACCCGTCGCTCATTTTTATGTATACTTTACGTGACTGCGAAAGTCTTTCAAATAATTTTTTGAATTGTAATGTGTACGAAATACCAAATGTTGCCTGACAACTGAGCTCCTGGTTAAAGGTTTTCCTAAACAAGGATTTAGATTTTGCGTTTGGAAAACGTGCGTGTGTCGACTTGTTCAAAGTTGAAGATAACGACCCTATGAAATAAAAAACATGACAAATATAGTCGTGGAATGAAAACAAACACTAGAATGCTTCTCGTTCATATTCATCGTCAGATTAATTTCCTCAATCATTTTTGAACGAAATAGATGTCATATATTTTATTTCAAAATTGTCTTGAATTATAACTTTTCATTTTCACAAAATACATCGAAATCACATTTTAAATTCAGGGCGACAAAATCACATGTTCAAAATTGTCATCTTTTTGCACTAATATCCATAGACAGTATATTTATTTCTATACATTTTTGTATTTACCGTTTGACAGCAATTTACACACGTCCACTCAAACATTCGTGTGTGTATGCGTGTGTGCTCTCAATGCCAGTAGGCAATTTTCAAATCAAACGTCTTTATATATGAATAATTCATGACAGCACATCTCGTCGTAAAAATAATAATACAAATAATAATGACAATAAATGTCATTCAGTGTCAGGCAGACGCGACACGCACGTCTTCGATCTTCGGGACGCGCACGTGAGTGAGCGTGTACATTGAAGAGATGGAAAAAAAAACAGTTCCATTATTGAATATTTACATGATATGACATGCAAAATACATTTTTAATTGTCACGTGAATATGAAATAATCTTCTTAAAAAAATCATTACACCATCTCAATTGACTTCAAATCGTAATTGACGATGAAGTCATCAGAACAATAAGAATCGGGCCAAATGTTGACGATGTCGTCATCGACGAGTATTCCCATCGCATCGGCGTCGTAGCGCGACGCGCGCGCTCACACGAACGAGGCCGCCACGTTGCCTCTCGCACCCGAACCTTCTTCCTTAACAGGAAGTCGGCCGCCACCCGCGTCAACTTTCGCAGCCGAGACGCAATTGTTGCCCTCGATTGCCACCGCGCATCGCGACGAAATTTAGCGGGCGGGAGGGAAGGCAGCCCGTGAATGGAATAGCAGAGTAAATACTGGGAATTGCTATGAATGCTCTAAAAAGTCGTGTAAATAGTGTCGAGTTGGGGCAATACATTCAAACGTCCCAATGTGAAGAATGTCAAGTCGTTTAAAGTCGTCTTAACCATGGAAAACTGTGTAAATACTGTCAATGTAAGTATTATAATGTAATAGTGTAAATCATGTCAAGCATTGTTAGAGTGTGAATAATGTGCACGTAAATCGGGTGAAGCAATGGAAGTACTGAGAAATTGGAATGAATAATATGCATTTATTGGAACGTAGTGGAAATATAGCCACGTCGCGGAAGTACCGTAGAATGTGAGGATTGGGAAGTCATCTTATCCGGCCGTCCATTTTCATCCGCTTTTCCGCGGTCGGGGAGCAGCTCGAGCGGGAAAGCCGGACCGAGAGCGAGCCGGACCCCCCTCCCCCGGCCGCCGAGGCGTTCCGGGGCCGGCCGGGGGGCGGACGGACGGACGGACGTCCGTCCGACGTCCCCGGCGGGACGTGCCCGGAACCGCCTCCGAGCCACCTCATCTGTAAAGTCACCGGTGTAAAACAGCGTCCGGCAATATACTGTAACGGCCGCCCTGCGATGTAGACGAAGGCAAATCGTGTCAAGCAACAAAGCAGTGGAAAGGTTGGAATTGATTTCAAGTAAGACAAGTGCTACTATGCCGGTGCGAAGCGAGACAACTCGTGGGATTGATGTCGACTCGTGCAAATCGCGGACTGAACGGGAAATCATGTCGAGTCATGGAAGTGTTATAAAACTGTAAATAATGTCAAGCAATGTAGTTCGTGCAAATGTGTGCAAATACTGAACAGCAAAGTCACTAAAGGACTGTACAATAGTGTCCAAAAGGTACGGATGGAAAAAAAAAAATCTTTGAAGTAGTGGAAAGTCGGGAGTCAAATAAAAGAGTCAAATAATGTGGATGAACGGAAAGCTGTGTGTGCGTGCGTGCGTGCGCGTGTGTGTGCTTGACCGCGGTGGTGGTCCGCCGTGGCTCGCCGGTGTCAGGGAGAGTGCGTGCGTGTGTGTTAATGGGGCGCGGCATTCCTAATTAGGACACACCCCTCGCTAGAGTGGCCGCCGCCGCGCTGCAATTAACAGCTAATCACACTTCGTGCGTGCGCGCGCGCGCGTGTGTGTGTGTGTGTGTGTGTGTTTGACAAAATATTTGACTTCGAGATTCAACTTTGTGTATAAAATCGTGCTTTGGGTTTCATTCACTTGTGTGTGTTTTTGGTGTCTTTTCAGTGTTTTCACTCTGTGTGATTTCATCTGTTGTGTTTTGGAATTCAATTTTGTGTTGAATTTCATTTTTATGTGCGTATTTTTGGTTGTGCTTTTGAAGTCATCTTTTGACCGTTTACGTGTGTTTGTGTGTGATTTCATTTGTTGTGTGTTTGAATACATTTTTGGGTGAGTATTTTTTGTGTATTAAGTATTTTAGTTTTTGGAAGTAATTGTTTGAGTGTTTTCACTCTGTGTGTGTGATTTCATGTTTTTTTGTTGAAATGAATTTGTTGTCTTTGAATTGATTTTTGTGTTCAAATTCCTTTTTGTGTGCCGTTGTTTGATGCGTGCTGAAATTGACAACTTGTGCCTTTACATGATTTTTGTGTGCTTTAATTCATTTGTAGTTTCGAGGTGCCGTGATGCTGGTTAGAAAGGGGGGGGAAACAGAAAGAAAAGGACACGCGAAACACAAATGAGGCTAATGCGTATGCGCGTGCACACACACACACACACACACACACACACACAGAGGTCAGATGGGCCTCAATAGTCCGTCCGGGGAGCGGCGGCGGCGGCGGCCGAACGGCAAACGTGACTAAACGGCAGCGCGTGGCGTATCCGACGGGCGGCGACGACGACGATACGTCGCGGTACACGGCGGCTGAAAACGGCGCGGACGTTACGTGTGGCATTGACGCGCGCTTGTGGTTGTTTGCGTGTGTGTTAGCGGCGTGGCTTTGGCTCGCGCTCACTTCGAGAAGCAGCCGCCGTCCAACCTGCGCAAGTCCAACTTCTTCCACTTCGTGCTGGCGCTTTACGACCGCCAAGGGCAGCCCGTCGAGATCGAGCGGACGTCCTACCTGGACTTTGTCGAGAAGGACAAGGTACGCACGCACGCGACGCGTTGATTTTCTTTTTGTGTACGTGTTTGCGTTGTGTTCATGTGGTTTAGATGTGTGATGTTTTTGTGTTGGGTTTTTGTGTTGATTTTCTTTTTGTTGTTTTTGTGTACATGCCTTTTTTGTTGTGTTGCTTTTGCCGTCTCGTTGTCTTGTGTTGATTTTGTGTTGTGTGCTTTTGTTGAGGTTGAGTTTATGTAGTGTTTTTTGTCTTGTTTTGTTGTGTTGGTGTTTTGTTCATTTGGCGTTGATTTTGTGTTGTGCTGTTTTTTGTTGATGTCATTAGGTGTTGTTGTGTTGACATTTGGCTGAGGCTGATTTTGTGTGCATTTGTTTTTGTGTTGATGTTGTGTTGTTTTTCTTGATGTTGTGTTACTATTGTATTGATTTTGTTCACGTTGTGTCTATTTTGGGTCCGTGTTGTGTTTTTGTGTTGTTAGTATTGCATGCATTTTGTCTTGATGTGCTGTTCTTTTGTTGGTGTTGTGTTGATTTTTTTGTTCATGTTGTATTGATGTGGAGTTCATTTTGTGTTGTGTCACAGTTGTTGTCGTACCTTGTTGAATTTGTGTTGTTGCATTATGTTGTGTTGACATATTGTTGTGTGTTGATGGTGTTTGAATGTTTTGTTGCCATTGTGCCGATTGTGTGTTGTTGTGTTACACTCTTCTTGTATCCACATTGTGTTGTTGACTTGTTGCCGAAATGTGTCGTCGACAGTGTGACATTGTGTTGAGGCGTTGCTATTTTGTTGAAGTTGTGTTGCAGACTTTTTGAGCTTGTGTTGTTGAGTTGCAGTTGTGTTTTGGTGACGTAGCGTTGCGTTGATGTCGACGTGACATGTCGACGCTGTGGGCGTGTCGAGTTTCGGCGATTGTGTCGGTTGCGTTGAAGTCGCGTTGACGTTGTGTTGTTGTGTACAGGAGTACAATGGCGAGAAGACCAACAACGGGATCCATTACAGGTTACAACTTCTGTACAGTAACGGTGAGCACGTCAACACAACAATCGTTCATTCATTCGCGACTTGTCGCGTGCGTGTTGTCTCATTTGAGTAGCCAGCTGCCATCACACAATTACACAATTAGACACGCAACACACGTCTTGTGTAGCAGATGGACAACAATGAATTGATGAACTGACAACCGATGGGTTATGCAATGAGTTTTGATCACCGTTTCATTGTTTGGAGATTTTGTTGAAGCTCAAATTGTCCAAATCTTCAACGGAGCAGACCTGAAACTGAATCGTCATCAATTTATCTTTGCGCAGTCGTGTCCTGTTTTTGAATCGAGGGACAGAGCTTCTTCAAAAAAAGTTTGATTTTGTTTCCTGATTCTTCGGGGGGGGAAATCAACACGTTAACGGCTTCTTCAAATTTGGGCACGACCGATTCATCGGACGGCCTAATTAATTGGTTGATATTAGCCCTTCTTTTGGATTGATTTCTTTATTTATTGCATTCAAACATAAGACAAAGATAATGAAATGCAGTCAAACATAAAAAAAACAACAAAAATCGGGCCAATTTGTGCAGATTTTTCTCTGTCGCGATGTCAAAGAAAGACGAAAGGACAAACGATTGGAAAAGAGTCTCGTGTCCTGCCTGGAATTCAGATCTCGATTCTTGTCAGCGCAAAAGAAGAAGCAAAGAAGTTTGTCACTCTTGCGCAATCGGACGGCGCACGCTTTCCAATTTCGTCTTGTTGATTTTGATCCAGGGTGAGAACGTCGCCCGTTTCCGCCGCGCGTCGGCTCGGCCCGCTTCGGAAAAGACGTTTTCTATCCCGATAAGCTTTTACCTGCCGAAATAAAGGTTACGTTTGTAAAAGAAGTTATCTTATGCGTGAAATGTTTTTGAGACGGCACGGCGGCCGACCCGTTAGCACGTGTTCCTCGCGGGTGTGAGGTTGCGGGTTCTCCCCGTGCCTGCGTGGCTTTTCTCCGGGTGCTCCGCTTTCCTCCCGCATCCTAAAAGCACGCTCGCGAGGTTCATCGACGACTCGAAATTGCCCGTAGGTGCGAACGGTCGTTTGTTTGTACGTGCCCCGCGATCGGCCGGCCTGCCGGCGTACCCTCCCTCTCGCCCGGAGTCGACCTAACCCTAACCGCGACCCTCGTGAGGAGAAGCGCTACGGATGGATGGAAATATTATTTTCGATGAATGGGCCGTTTAATCGGTTATCGGAATATAATTCCCCCCCCCCCCCCCCCCAAAAAAAGAATCGTATCGGTCGAGCTCTGTTGAAAATAATCGGTCGGCTCCGCCGCCTTCTTAGTTTTCCGAGGCACGGATTTGACACGAGAGAAAATCTGCCAAGCGGCGCACCGCCGCCAAACAAAAACACATCATTCGACCAATAACAGCAAAGACATTTTACATTTTTTCAACTTTAGAAATTTATATATTTATATATATATATATATTTTTTTTTTTCTGCTGGCATAGATAGATGAACAAAGATGTTTTTTTTTTTCCAAGTACATATGTAAATCCTCCTTTTATTGAGTCCTTGCTACGCGATGTATTCCATTTACCGCAATGATGATTACAGGAGAGTTCAAAAGTGAAATGTTGACGTGCGAACGTGCGTGTGTGTCGGATGCAGGCATCAGGACGGAGCAAGATCTTTACGTGCGCCTCGTCGACTCCATGACCAAGCAGGTGAGGCGGGCATCGCTGCGTCTTCTTCGAGTCCACCCGCAATTGTCACTTGCGCACACGCCCCAAGAAGGGAAAAATCCCAGTCGCCTCGAACGAAACCCTTTTTCAAGTTGTCCCGCTTAACCGCTTCACAAAATCTGACCCACGGAGCAAAAGACAATCAAACAAAGCCCATTTAACCAAACCGTACAATCGCAAACGTCAGCTAGCTTCATGCTAACATATGATGTTAAACGCCACAGGCAGGCTAAGTGGAATTAGCATCGATGTCGCAGTCATCCAAAACCGCGGAAGAGCCGGCGACGCGTCCAAACCGGAGAGAATTGTCCACAGCGGACGCCGCGTATTCGCGCTTCGGCATTTCCGGAGTCGCTTGGCCGCGTGTTTTGGGGGGAAGCGAAACACACACTTATTTGTGCGTGTGTGTGTGTTTTTGGTTTTTACTAGATCCCCCACTCGCTTTTTTATTTTTTACCACATCACCAGCTCTTTGCATTTTGAAATGTTTTTTTTTTGTTTAGTTTTTTTTCTCGGCAGTTGTAATGATCACGCTTTGCCCGACAAATAGCGAAGTCCGCCGCGCAGCGCCCAAAGTTCAAGCAAAGCGCTCCGTGCGACAATCCTCCCGACTGGCCCGTAACTGGGGACCTTCTCTGCCTTTTCTTCTTGTTCGTAATCACGCTGCATGTCTTTCAGTAGAGCTCAGTGCTGCCTGGCATGTTGTGGCACAACGTGGTACTACAAAAATGGGACTGAAAAAAAATGATGAATGCGCCATTATCAGCCTTTTACAAATCGGCAAAAATCTGCCCCCATCTTTTGCCAATTTCTGCCCATTTTCTTACCGCATTAACACATTACAGCATAATAATTGGCATTAAAAAATAAATAAAAAAAAATAGATATATACACACAGGTATAGGGGTTGGATTCGATTGAAAAAAGTAATTCATTCGAGGCTCTGTAATAATTGATGTCAATTAATTGTATTTTAATCGTATAACAACATTTGTCCTAAAAAGTTTCAATGGATTTCCATGTCAGAGCGAATGAAATGGGAATAATGTTAACGCTGGAAAAATGCATTTCAATACCGAAACAGGAGTCAAAAAGATCCTTGGGCAGAATGAAACAGACCAAGTGAAATTGCCTTTTTTGGTTTCCTCTTCTTCTTCTTCTTCTTCTTTTGTATGGAAGTAGTAAAAAAAAAAACAGTAGCGAGCGTTGTCCCTTGAAATGGTTTCTGCGCGGCAGTTGAGAAGTGCGCCGCCATTTTTTCAGGCTCGATCTCCTCGCACGAGCAGCAACGCGCTTTGCCGCTCATCGTGAAACAGTCGACTTGATCGTTTGTCACGATCTCCTCGTTAAGCAATCGTCACAAGCCGCCCGACTCCTTTTTGATCGTCGCCATAAACTCAAGCAGGTACTCGCGCACGAACGTGGACTCGCTGTCGACCGGCCATCGATCGCCGAAGTGCGCGACACGGCGGCCGCCGCGAAGCTGATGCTGATCGATAATCTTCTTGCGGGAGGCGCCGTTGCGCGCGCGCGCGGCTCGGCGCCGATCGATGGAAGACGCTCACCAGACGCCCGGTCGACCGCTTCAACGAGCGCGCGCTGGGCGTGTGCGTGTCTGCCTTCTACACGCACGCGCCCAGCGCGCGCGTACTCTTGGGTGCGAATCGCGTCGTCCGTCAGGTGACGTCATTTTCAACCTTCTCATATCTATAAACAGTGCGATGTGATTTTTTTAATATAAATAAAAAACGACTTTAATAAGGCATTAATTGTTTGGACCTCTCATAGATTTGACTGCTTACTCTTTTTTTTGTCATCATCACGTAGGTTAACAACTTGACAGTCATTTTATATATATATATATATATATATATATATATATATATATAAGCAGTACATTTTAAAATATTTAGCGCTCACTCCTTTTCAAAATGTTGGCGTGATCATGATGCAATTTGTCATTTCACATTTTGACCATTTTGCTTACATTATTTGTAGAGGTTGATTCGTCAACAACTCATTAAATGAAATGAAATGAACTGTTTAGCCACCTCGTTGAATTTCAGTCTCTCAAAAGAAAATATTCTCACATTTGTGTTGCCGTCCATGTTTGCACCCTGATGATCTTTTGTTTTTTTCCTTTGCAAACAGCTGCTTTTATTTTGATAAACAGCGATCGGCATTTTTGCCGTTTTTCTGACCGATGTTACGAAGCAAACCAGGATTTGACATTTTTTCTGCAGTGTCAATTTGAAATCACGTCCTGTGTTGGAATCAAAGTTTTTTTTCATGAATTGTGTTTTTCATTGATTCATTGAAAAAATAATTGTTAGTTGCAGCCCTAATGCAGGAATAAAAGTAGATTAGACTGGCCGTCTAAATCCCGATTCGCGATTCCCATTGACCGTACCGAATGACTAGCCAATCGCAATCGAGTGTTTCCCCCTTGTACGATTCCCGAGCGAAAACTCGGGATTCGTTTCTTCGAGCCGACTCGTGAGTGAATCCGAATTGGCCCGCGTTCGTGCGGAGTTTTGAATTGGATGACAAACGAACACGATTTCATTTTGCAATGTTCAAATGGATGCGTTTTCATATTTCGTGTGCGTGTGTGTTGCCATCAGGCCATTCTGTACGAGGGGCAAGACAAGAACCCGGAAATGTGCCGCGTTCTCCTCACCCACGAGATCATGTGCAGGTACGACAACTCTTCACTCTCGCTTCGCGAACAGCGGCTGTCGTCCGCCTTTGTGGCGTCGATGCGCCAATCAACACGTTGGCTCCCGCTCGTTGACGTTCATTTGCTGCTTCCGCGCAAGAATAACACGTGTGAGGGTGTGTATACGTGTGTTGTTTTTGCGTGTTTGTAAGTATGTATGAATCTGTGAGCGTGCGCTACCGTGTGTGTCAAGTGGCGGCATCACCATGGCAACAGACGCCATCAACCTCAGCGCTAAGGCTCTGGTTCCGTCAGAAGCTAACGTCGACCTCCGACCTCTGCGGCCCGGCCGAGCGACACTGGCCGGCGTCGGAGCCCCCGCGGGGCCCGCTGGTCGTCGCCGCGCTTGACCTCTCAACTCGTCACGTGCGTGAGGGTGTGTGTGTGTGTTTGCGCGTGTGTGTGAGACACCTCACGCAGGCGTTCCCGCACGCTCGTTAGCGTGCTGGCGTTCCGAGGGGAAGCGTCATTAGTGGATGTCGCGGACGGCGTGCCACGGTTTGTTTTTGGTCTTTTGGAACCGGGCGGGCGGGGGGCGCGAGGGCGTCCCCGGTGGGCGCGGCCGGCACGACTCCCGGGGGTCGCCGCCGCAGCGCCCGCGGGTGCCGGAGATAATTGGTCTCCTGGAACTTTGGCTAACGGCGGCGGCGGCACGCAAACGCGCAATTGCACGCTTTGACTATATTCATGTTTCATAACACGTGTGTGTGTGTGTGTGCGTGCGCCCGCGCGAGTGTGTTTGAGGAAACCGTGACGCGCCTCACTTCATTTTCAACAGATGCTAAGCATCTAAGATGCTAAGCTAATGACGCTACATTGCAGCTGTCCGGAGGTTCTCAATCAACCGAAATGCTGCGCCGTTTTCGTATCGCTCCGTTCGTAACGGGAAAAGTTATTTGGGATGCCGACTTGGTTTTCTCTGGGCGAACGTCTCCCGTGCTGAAGGAGCCACGCAGAAGGTTCTGTTTTTTGAAATAGGAATGATTTCCAATTTTAGGCCATAACGGTAAAGACAATCAAGACACAAATCAAATAATATTAAATTCAAATATCGTCCGAACAACGGGCTTTTGAGAACATTCCAAACACCGATTCGCAAACACCATTTTGTTCAGAGCTTCGTTGCTCGGACCCGCGCGAGCCGGCGGCCATCTCAAATACATTTCTTGCATAACGTTGCGCAATTTGCACGCGTTGCTCTTCAAAGTCTGCAGAAATGATCCCAGCTGCTCATTAAAGCAATAAGAATAATAATAATTAATAACGCTAAAGACACGCAGTAGTCACCAATTCATACACATGTGTTCCTATCTGAGAAATAACAGCATTTCTTTTGCTGTCTGCTATTGTGGAATTCAAAATAGCTGCCTCAGCACAGATCCCTCTGGTATATGAGAACAGGAATCGTGAGGCGTTAACGGGAAAGACATTTTTAAAGACGTTTGTAAAAAAAAAATGGAAATAGAACAAAAGGAACTCTTTGGGCACTAAAATGCATTTTTGTTCGTTTTCATGGAAAAGAGGAGAAAAAAATCCCAAATATCGTTTGCATCTTCACAAAAGGTCTTTTCACACACATAACGGGCAAGACGTTGCATCACTTTGAACCTGTTTTTCCGTTAGAAAATTTCCGATGACAAGAACTCATATCAGTCAAAGGAATTGATTTTCAAACGGCTCTTCCGTTATTGATCAAATGATAGCAACATTTTGTAGCGTGAAACAGAAAATGAAAGTTGCGCGATGACCGACCGCCCTGCTGAGTCGCACTCTCGATAGCGCGCACACGCACACGCTGAAGCTTGTTCCAGCGCGCGCGCGTGTTCTTGGCGCGCTTGCCGGCGCTTGGCGCGGGCACTCGGGCTGGCGTCTGTCTTCCGTCGGCGGGTTTCTGGGCGTGGTCCAGATGTTTTTCCGGTTGGATGTTGAGAGGAGACATCCCATAATAATAATGACAGCCATAGATCAGCTTCCTATTTTACATGTCATCATCAGTCAAACATCAAAGGAAACTCCCAAACTTTTCCCAGGCAACAATTTCATCATAATAGCGTCTTTATATACTCGATGTGTTACGGAATAATTCACGTACGATTATTAATAAGACTTGTTATTATACATAATGAAGGTTGCTATTTGTATTAAAATGATGAATTATTTGACATATGTAACATATATTAACATTGTTTGTTTAGTTCAATATAATTTCATATTATGGACAATTATTTCTAGTTAACATGTTAATGATTAACATTGACCTCTTTATATGTGCGTAAAATGGAGTGAATAATTTGCTACAATGGGAGATCATATCCAATTATTAATCTTAATGTTAAATAACATAATCCAGTCTCAACGTATGTGTAGTTAAATATAACTTATACATGATGATATACAGCTATTTATAAATGTAATAAATTTTATTTCACATTTGGTTGACAAATAAAACATCGCAAGGCGGCACGGCGGACGACCGGTTAGCGCGTGTGCCTCACAGTTGTGAGGTTGCGGGTTCACATCCCGGCCCCGCCGGTGTGGAGTTGGCACGTTCTCCCCGTGCCCGCGCCGCTTTCCTCCCACATCCCAAAAACATGCGTGCGAGGTTGATTGAGGACTCTAAATTGCCCGTAGGTGCGAACGTGAGTGCCAATGGTTGTTTGTTTGTATGTGCCCTGCGATGGGCTGGCGACCGGTCCTGGGTGTACGCCGCCTTTCGCCCGAAGATAGCCGGGATAGGCCCAGCACGCCCGCCACCAGTCAGGACGAGAAGCGCTACGGAAAACGGATGGATGGATGAAAACATCATAATACATTTATAAAATGATTCCTAATCTGTGATGGGAATATATTGTAACAATGGATTGTGCGTCGCTTTATGTTACACTACGTGAATATAATATAGAATATGTGCAGGAAGTGATGACGTTGAATCATTTGTGTCAAATTGTTGCAACTTCACCTCTCCACACGACAAATAATATGATGATGATTTTAAAACATGCAAAAAGTTGTGTATATGGGATTTATTGTCATCATGTTTATACGTGTGTGTGTTGTTTCTTCCTCAGTCGCTGTTGTGACAAAAAAAGTTGTGGAAATCGAAACGAGACGCCCTCTGACCCGGTCATCATTGACAGGTAGGACCCGCCCGCAGATTTTTTTTTTTTTTTCCATTTTCTTTTTGTTTTTTTCTTTTTTGGGAGGGAACCAACCTTAGTGGCATTTTATCGCTGGGTTTAGAAAGCAAAAGAAACAAACAAAAACAACTTTCAATGCAATTCTAATGGGCGTCAATTATCCCCAGATTATTTTTCGTCCAGTTCATTTTTTTCCCTTTATTTCTTTTTGTTTTTTCTTTTTTTGGGGGGAGAGGAAAAACAACCTGAAAATACTTGGTCACTGTTTATCCTTGCTTAAGGAGGAATTTATTGAGTTGGATTAAAAAAGAATAAACCATTTAAAATAGAGAAAAGCAAAAATCTGCAGATCATTGACAGCCATGAAAATGGCAGTGAAAAAAACAAACATTTTTACAGTATTTAAAAAAAACAAAAAAACAATCTTGAATAAGCGTTGACCCGCGGCCCTTGTGAGGATAAAGCGGTACAGAAAATGGATGGATGGATAAGCGTTGAGAAAAGACTGGAAACTCAAGGGTTGGCACACACACACATGCGGGAACATTCGCACACGCAAAATAGAATTGAATCCAGCCCAAGTAAACAGAACACAACAGAATAGAATCAAATTCCAGCTCATCCAACGGCGCGGCCACACCAACGCACAGGAGCGCGCACGCGCACGCGCACGAGCACCATTCAGGTCATGTGACGTGATTTACAGCGACTGGTTGTTTCTCTGCGTTTTAGTGGCTGTTAAGAACGAAGGATTTATGACACACATGAACGCTCACGCGCATAAACATGTATTGCGTGTGTGTTTAGAGAGCTATCATGCAAATGATAGCGTAGCGGCCGCAGCGAAGACATTTAGTGTCGTCGTCTTCAACTCATTCAAATTAAGGTTGTCATGAAGCGAAAGGTTCAGCATGAAAAGTGCAGTGTGACTTTGATGTGCGCGTTGCTTTTATCGCAGCAAAGATGAGCAATTAGCAGCGCGCGGGAGGTCTCGGCGCCAGCATCAATCCGAGTCGAGCGTCGCCGTCAGCCGCTCCGACCGCCGCCCCCGCTTTAACGCTCACGCCTTACGTGGGGGTCAGCGGCCCCTCGCACGCACGTTGGTGTGTAAAGCGGGGGGTGCGCAGAGACGCCGGGTGACCTTTGAACCGCACTCGCATCTCGTCTTTTACCCTCCGCCCGCCTCCCTTTCGGCTCCTCGTTCACAGCCGTCACGTCGTCACACGCGCTCGCTCGCTTTGCTTTCGCTCGCTTGGGTCACTCGTTCACTTGGTGACTCACTCTTAGTTCATTTGCTCGCTCACTAACCCGCTCACTCGTCACTCGTCGACTAACTACTGCGACTCACTCGCCGTTTCCCTTCCCCGGTCGGGCTCGAGCGACTTCAGATGCTTTGTAGTCGACACCGAGGCGACGGCGGTCGCGTGCGCGTCGAGCGATCGATGACGCCTTTGTGATTTTCCTCAACTCACCCGAAACAAAACGGCTTTGCGCCGCGACCTTCCGGCTCACCCGCGCACTCGTCCGCCCGCTTTGCCGAAGACACGCCCGTCCCATTCGGGCGCCGTCGTCCACGTTCGCGGTTCGCGCGTCCCGTCGTCGTCCGTCGAACTCCGACCGCCTCGCCGAAGCGCCGCGGTCCCATCCGACGTAGGTTCGGAACCGCCGAGGCGGAGCGATGGACGCCGATGTCGATCGCTCGCGAGCCAATTGAATTGACGTGAACAATAAAGCAAATGTATTGTTTCAACAGATATTTTTCTATAATATAACATAGCGTAATTCGAACTGCTCGAAGTGCTAGAGGACTCTGCATCTTTTTGCACAATTGTCCAATTTTTTTAATTTTTTTTTACCAGCATTAGCAGATAACTAGCAACGCTTTACTGCTCAGTGACTGTTTTTTTCCCCGTCAATGTCTTTGTGTCTCCAAAGCGTTCTCCGTCAATCGACCGTCTGTCGTCGTACTCGAGCGGCTCCGACGACCGGAGACAAATTCCTTGTGTGCTTTTTTGGACATACTTGGCAAATAAAGAGGATTCTGATGATGTACTGGACGATGCTTACATGTCCGAAGTGCCTTTTGGAGCAGCATTTTAAGAAACTGAAGATACACGTGACAATTGCATGTACAGTAGAAATAAATAGAAGAATCACACAAAATGAAAAAAAGTTTCTTAGCTAAAGTGGATGGAAGAGCAACCACCAACTGGTCATTTGCTCGCCGCTCCTTTTCATCCATTTTGTTCCCATCCGACGACGAAAGTGCTCGTCGGGACGACAATGTCCGGAAACGGACGTTCCGAGCTAACGAGGAACGGATGCAGAATTTGACTCCCGACACGAGCGACGTTCCCACCTCGGAGTCGAGCGGCAGCTTCCGCTTCTTTTGCCTTTTTGCCTTCTTTACCCGCCGGTCGGGCAGCCTGCGTCCTTCCGATCGCTCCCCTTTCCAGCGCTCTCATTCGCCCTCGTCTTCCTCATGCTAATTTGCCGCTCGCGAGACGCGACCCCTCGCGCGCGCTGCTACTGACTGACTGACTGACTAACTAACTAACTCGCGACTAACTCACTTACTCGAGTGTGTCGAGCGTCGGCATCGAGTGTACAGTGTGTGCACATGTACGACGCGTACACGCGTGTTTGTAATAAACATTTTCCCAGATGAACTGAGCGTGAAAGTTCGTAAGTCAACGATCAGTTCTGTTTTTAGACTTGTTTACTTTGGCTTTAGAGTGTGCGTGCGTGCGTGCGAGCTCTTAACAGCTGCTGCGACTCTTCAGGATGCCACGCTCAGCTATGCTAAGCTATGCTAAGCTATGCTAAGCTTCCATGTCGAGAATCAGCTGCTTGCTGACTTCCTGCTCGCTCGCACTTAATTGTTTGCAGCAATTTGTCGCAAGTGTGTTGACATTATCACCCGCCGACTTCCCGACTGCTGGAACGAGACGCGCACACGAACGCGCCCGTACACAAAGCCCTCCGCAAGGAGCAGGGGATCATGGGAAGATTGGGAAAGCCCCTCAGGATCCCGACTTACCGACACACATACACACAAACGTACGTGCGCAAATGCACGCAAACACACGCATGCGCGCGTGTGCATGTCGTGACTTCCTGTGTGACAACTTTTGGACAGATTATTTAGATGAAGAAGAATCAGAATTTATTGTCGTGAACATGCACGCATGCACACGAAATTGGTTCTCTGCATTTAACCCATCACGGTGAACACATACACATGTTCGCGGATGTCGGCGGACGGTCCGGTCGGGGTCTTGAACGTCGTGGCAGGCGATGATCTTCACCATTGGGCCACGGCTGCCCATGTATATCCATCCATCCATCCGTTTTCTGTAGCGCTTCTCCTCATGTGGGTCGCGAACGTGCCGGAGCCCGTCCCAGCTATCTTGTGGTTAGCGCCCCTCACGGGTCGGGGTTCGAATCCGAGCTGCGGCCTTCCCGTGAGGAGTTTTGGGCAGCCGTGGCCCAATGCTTAAGCTCGTCGCCTGCCACCGTGGGGGACCGAAGTTCAAGACCCCGACCGGACCGTCCGCCGACATCCGCGAACATGTGTATGTGTTCACCGTGATGGGTTAAATGCAGAGAACACATTTCGTGTGCATGCATGTTCATGACAATAAAGGTGATTTCTTTTCTTCGGGCGGGAGGCGGAGTACACCCTGAACTGGTCGCCAGCCCATCGCAGGGCACATAGAAACAGAACAGCCATTGGCACTCACATTCACACCTACGGGCAATTTAGAGTTTTTCAGTTAACCGAGCATGCGTGTTGTGGGGATGTGGGAGGAAAGCGGAGTACCCGGAGAAAAGCCACGCTAGGCACGGGGAGAACGTGCAAACTCCACACGGGCGGGGCCGGGATTTGACCCCGCAACCTCACAACTGTGAGGCGGATGTGCTAACCAGTCGGTCACTGCGTGTGTGTGTGTGTGTGTGTATATAGGCGGTGAATGATATGATGTCGGGGGGCCGGCGGTGCGAATAAGACAGTTGAGATCAGGACAGAGGGAGGAAGAGGAGGAGGATGAAGAGGAGGCGGCGGTGCCACGAAGACGGTATCGATTTCTATATCGAGACGGAGGCCGGCGATACGAGGTCGGGGTCACGTGACGAGCTTGGGTTAGCGTGTCGGCGCTCGTTAGCGTCATTGCTAACGTGTAACACACACAACGGGGTCGTCGATAAAAATGGACAATTGAGTCGTGCGCGTAAGCCGACTGTGGTTTGGGGCAGCTGAGCTCGAAGCCTTCATAAATATTGCAACAATATTGACGTGATCAGCAGCGTTTTCTTCTTCTGTTCTTTATTTTCCCAATCCCCCTCGGATCCCCCGCTTCTGTGTGTTTCTCTGCATTTTTCTCCCCCCGTCACACACGCACGCACGCGCACACATGCGACCCATCACAATGGAAACACATTACCCCGCGTCCATGCTACTTCCTGGTAGGCCGCTCAGTCACCCCTTTCAAATATGGGCAAGCTCGCGCCAGACGTATCCTTGCGGCGTTATTAGGAATCCCTCTTGTGTTCTGGGCAGGACGCGCCCCGCCGCAACACGATTGGCGCAGATGTAGCCAGATGACCGTTCCAAATAGGGGTCCCGTACTCGTGTTCCCATCTGGAAGGAGTAAGTTGTGTTATACCGCGGTGCAGCAGCCAATCCTATGGCGGCACGCGCCCTGCGGCCGATCACATCGGAGCCTTAGTGGGGGCGGCCGTCGTTCCGTCGG
Source organism: Phycodurus eques (assembly GCF_024500275.1). Classification (NCBI taxonomy): domain Eukaryota; kingdom Metazoa; phylum Chordata; class Actinopteri; order Syngnathiformes; family Syngnathidae; genus Phycodurus; species Phycodurus eques. The sequence continues at coordinate 29,523,226 of NC_084533.1, forward strand.
TCGAGCGGATCCTCCGGCGTCCGAAGGGTTGACGGTTCAAATTCCGGCTCCCGCTGTGCACCGTTGAAGTGTCCTTGGGCAAGACACCGAAGCCCAGATTGGCGGCGCCTGGCACAGCAGCGTGAGGAGAAGCGATACAGAAAACGGACGGATGTGGCAAAGTCGTGTTTTGTTGGTTTGTCCTTTGAATGCAATTCATTTTGTGTACAAATCAAATACGGATCGGAAATCAACCGTCGTTTCGTAGAAGCCAATCGTTGGCCTTCTGGGGCGACACGATGCCGCAAATTGTTGTTGCGAGTAGCGTTACGAACCTTATTTGGGGTTCGGTCTTCGCTCATTTGGTGCCTTACACGTGTTTGGTTGCTTGTATCGGTCGATGTTTAGTTCCTTGTGTATTTGTTTGGTTCCGTATTTGCTTTCTTGTATGATTCCTTCCACATTTGGTTCCTTGTACAGGTCCATGTTTGGTTTCATATACCCATTTATCCCAGTTTGGCTCTTTATTTGGTTTCTTACATGGTACCTCGTTTGGTTCCACGATTGGTGGTTCTCGACAAAAATCTTTTTGTTTGGGCCCTTTCTTCATTTCTTGTTCGGTGCGTTATTTGGTTTCTTACATGCTTTGCTTGCTTTTTTTTGGGGGGGGGGGGTCCATGTTTGGTTTCACATACCCACTTGCCCTAATTTGGTTCCATATTTGGTATCTTGTACGGTTCTGTGTGCAGTTTGATTCCTCGTTTTATTGTGTGTATGGTCCCTGATATTGTTCCTTACACACGATTGGTTCCTTGTTGCACATACACACAAACTTGTTGTTGCCGTGTGTGTGCGCACGTGTGTGTGTGTGTGTGTGAGCGTGAGTGGCTGTCAAGTTATTGGTTGTAGAAGTTTAAAGTGTATTTTGTGGGAGTTTCTTTTTTTGTGTGTGGGGAACAGTAAATGGACTTTTCAAGGTGAACATCTTATTCCAGCAGAAGCTTGACAAATTAATTTGGGGGGGGGGGTAGGTATGCTTTTTTGTTGTTGCCGGGCGGACTAGAGCGAGCGAACGGCCTGTCACCTTGAGGAATGAGGCCGAGCTCGCGCGGCAAAATTGAAGCAGACGTCACTTAGTTCACGCTATGCAAATGACTTTCGACGCATCGCATCGGCACTTACGACTAATTACGTAACTAACGTAACACGCGCACACCCGCGTCTGATGATGACGATGATGATGATGATGATGATGATGATGGTGCGCTCAACAACACGCTCTTCTTCCACTGTTTTTGTTCATGGTCCTCAACTGTTCCCACAACATTCCAGAATATTTTCATATTCCAGAATATTTAGTTCCAATATTCCTAATGTTTATCTTCAATATTCCGGAATAGTCGAACATTCCGGAACGTTCCAGCTAGGTATGGGGCCGCTTTCGCATTCCTCTTAAGACGAATGATTGAGAAATGTTTGCGTAAATAACAATCTTTCTCCATTGAATGCACGCCGGAGGCTCATTAGTAAGCTTTTTTTTAAAATAAAATCATCACAATGAAGTAGAAGAATGAACATACTTATATGTCTGGAAATATATAAAATAGTAAACTATCAGCGCGGGTAGGAGCTGATGTTACTGATGTTAGCTGCTCTAGTTAGCCACGAGCTAGTTAGCCATGTTGGTATTTATTTGACCAATTGTAGACACGCTAACACTCGTAGCGGCTTGCTAAGCTTCGTTTCAAGACAGCGCTACAGTGGAACCCTGCACACTTGCGCTTCGTCACCTATCCGCAAATATTTGTTCTCTTTTTTTTTTCTTCCCATTTTTAAAAAACATTTTTTAAACATCTTTCTGTCTTTCTTTTTGTTTTTTCTTCTCTGTTTTTTTTTTTTTTGGGGGGGTTGGCCAACTCAGAAAACGGCCAGTTTGATTTCTTCTCACTTGTGAAAGAATTTTGGGGCTTTAAAAAGAATAACCACTTTCCCCCCCCCCAACGGCGTTATAAGTGGGTCAATTATTTGCAGATTTTGGCGGGTCTCCATGATTCGGTAAATATACGAACGCTACCTGGGGGAGGGGTCGTGTCGCTTTGCCTGCACTGAGCACTCCAAAAAAATCCCAAAAATCCTCACGACATCTGAAATCCACCTCGAAAGCGTCCGCTTGCGTAAGCGTCAAGAGTCGGCGGTCTTTACGCGTGTGTGTGACATCATCATCAGTGGACTTGTCATCGGGCTCTCGGGCCGCAACTCACGATTTTGTTCATTAATCACTTATTTTTTCGATCCATCGATGAATTAAATTCAAAAACACAAAGAGGACCTTATTTCCAATTGAAAGTACAGAAAATACACAAACAAATTGATTCTGATTCAGTTGCTCGCTTTGTCCGTAACATTCGTCAGAAAATGAGAAATTGAAAGCGGATGTTTGCAAAAGTCTTATTTTGAAAAGACAGTCGGTGCGCTTTCAAGGAGGACGACAGAAATTGGAGATGGCTTACTGTCGAGAGGCCGAAATTCCAACGATGTGGACCATTTTGATGTTAAACAATGTCTGGAAACAATTAATCGATGATCGAAATAGTCGTCAATGAAGTTGGTCATCGATCAGTTGTCGATTCATCGATGAACTCTCGCACCCGGGGTCGTCTCGCAGCACGTGACGTCGTTACGGAAGACTGACGAGATCTGGGAACCGCGCGCGCACGACTTTCCTGCGTGGCTCGTCCGTCTCCATCTGCGCTAGAAACCTTCTTCACTCTCCTCTTCCTCATCATCTTCCTCCTCTGATGTGTATGTGTTAGCAGGTGTTCTTTTAAGGCCTAGTGTGTGTGCGTGCGTGCGCGCGCGTGCGTGCATGTGTGTAATGTCGCCCCCGAGTCCGCTTCCCGCCGCCGCCGCCATCCAAGCGAAGACGCCGCACTGCCAAAAGCCCCTCCCCGCTCCCCAGTGGGCCTGGGGGACGCCGCCCCCCCACTTCCTGTCGCTTAAAGTGTCTGAAGTCGCGCCGACCTTCAAAGTGTGACATCATCGCTCGCCTGGTGCGACCGCTCGTTAGTGTGCACAGTTAACGGTCATCACCCTTGAGCAGTCGTCACATTAGCGCAAGCTAGCTCCAAGTGACCAAACAGACAGGTCGCACGTTTGTGCTAACGTGCTAACAGGAGAGACACGGAAGAGCTTCGTGAGGAGGAAAAAAGAAGACGAGCAATACTGAGGCTACATCATAGCGCGGGGGTTATCTTAGCTTATTTTAGCTTAGCGGCGCGTACGTGCGGCGTCTTGCTAATCGCATGTTCTAATCCTGCTTGTCAAACGGTCCAATCAAAGATCGCGATGCCGCGGCAGCCTTTAACCGGCTAATCTAGACGCCACTGGAGGATGCTGGGAAAAAAAAAACAGCCTAGATGAAGACGTGTGGCTAACCCCACTCCGCCAACCGCGACCCCCCCTGACATTCAATGTCCAGACCAGCCGGGGGCGCCGGGCCACCAAGTCGGGAGCGCAGGTGTGTGTGTGCGCGCGTGTGAATACGGGCATCGATCTCTCGACCAATCCCCCCCCCCCGTTGCCCCCCACCTGCGCTAGCAGGCTTAAGTGTTATTTAGTCGTCAGTCATTAACAAACACACTCGCACCCTGCAGCTGTCAATCACACGTGCAGGCTCACACACGCTCACGCCAAAGTGTGCGTTCACGTGTGTGCGAGTACACACACACGTGCACTTCCTGTGAGGTCATTGCAATGCTGCTTCCTGTCTCCACTCACTCACTTTGGCATACACGCACACACACACATTTACATTTAAGTACACACATGGTCACTGATGCACATATTTGTACAAGCATACGTACACACACTGGTGTGGTTTTAATTTGTTGACATGAGGAGGTATGCATATATATATATATATATATATATATAATATATATAATATACACACACACATACAACCAACCCCAATTCCAATGAAGGACGTTGTGTTAAACTTAAATAAAAACAGAATACGTTGATTTGCACATCATGTTCAACCTATATTTAATTGAATACACTACAAAGACAAGATATTTCATGTTCAAACTGATCGTTTGATTGTTTTTAGCAAATAATCATTCACTTGGGATTTGATGGCTGCAACCCGTTCCCAAAAAGCTGGGACAGACACGGTCGTGTTTCCCACTGTGTTGCATCACCTTTTCTTTGAACAACGTTCCATAAACGTTTGGCAACTGAGGACGCTAATTGTTGAAGCTTTGGAGGTGGAATTCTTTCCCGTTCTTGCTTGATTTACGGCTTCAGCTGTTCAACAGTCCGGGGTCTCCGTTGTCGTATTTTAGGCTTCATAATGCGCCTCACATTTCCAGTGGGAGACGGGTCCGGACCGCAGACGGGCCAGTCTAGTACCCGCACTCTTTTACGACGAAGACACGCTGTTGTAACACGTGCAGAATGTGCTTTGGCATCGTCTCGCTGAAATAAGCAGGGGCGTCCGTGAAAAAGACGTCGCTTGGATGGCAGCGTATGTTTCTCCAAAACCCGTATGTACCTTTCAGCATGAATGGCGCCTTCACAGATATGCAAGTTCCCCATGCCATTGGCACTAACACAGCCCCATACCATCACAGATGCCGGCTTTTGAACTTTGCGTCCATAAGAGTCCGGATGGATCTTTTCCTCTTTGACCCGGAGGACACGATGTCCACAATTTCCTAAAACAATTTGAAATGCGGACTTGTCAGAGTACAGAAGACTTTTCCACTTTGCATCAATCCATCTTAGATGAGCTCGGGCCCAGAGAAGCCGGCGCCGTTTCTGGGTGTTGTTGATAAATGGCTTTTGCTTTGCATAGTAGAGTTTCAAGTTGCACTTACGGATGCAGCGCCCAACTGTATTTACTGACGTCGGTTTTCTGAAGTGTTCCCGAGCCCGTGCGGTGATATCATTTTCACGTCGATGTCGGTTTTTGATGCTGTGCCGCCCGAGGGATCGAAGGTCACGGGCATTCAATGTCGGTTTTCGGCCTCGCCGCTTACATGCGGTGATTTCTCCAGATTCTCTGAACCTTTCGATGATATTATGGACCGGAGATGATGAAATGTGTCGCTCTTCCAACTCTGCGGATACTCCAGAAACGATCCTCAGTACTCATTAAAGCCATTATGCGCTTGTCTTTAATCAATCGTAATAACGGTCAAGACATGCAAAAGCTGCGACACGTTCACAAATCCGTGCATATTCATTCATATCTGAGAAGTAACAGCATGTATTTCGCTGTCCGCTGTTGTGTGAATGCAAAATGGCAGCCTCATCACAGATCCCTCCGGCGCATCGCAACAACATCACGAGGCTCCCTCCGGTGGCGTCAGCGCTAACGACGGCTTGAGTGACATTTGGAGACGAAACAGAAGAGGGACCAAAATGTCGTTAGCATCGTCACAAAATATTTGGGACATTTTGGCATTCAAAGTTTGAAAAATAGGACTTTGGAATAGATGTTGTTTCTTGGAAACAGAATATCAAGTTTGTTTCTACGGGCCCTGCGATTGGCCGGCGACCGGTACCCCGCCTCTCAACCGAAGATGGCCGGGACGACCCGCGTGAGGAGAAGCGGTAAAGAAAATGGATGGATGGAAATTGAGCGGGCCGTGTCGTGAAACGATACGGAAAGGAGTCGTATCGATATCGGGAGACGGAAGCGTTCCACCGCACGTCGACGCCGATTTCGGTGGCGTGCCGGGACTTTGTCCAAGTTTCTTCTCCGGGCAACGGCCGCGGAGGGCACGTGTTGCGATGCTCCCGTCCCGCGAGCCTCTTCTGGACATCCGCCTCTCTCGCTCACTTCCTGTCATGTGATCAACCGTCGTCACGGAAACCTCGGCAAATGCGTTCCGTCTTTTTGGCGAGTGTCGGACACGAAAAGATTTCTCCGGCGAAATCTTCTCGTCCTCTTGAGCGCCACCAACGGGCGTGCGGCAGTCACGCACGTTTTTACACCACCGCGCTGGGTGTGCGCGTGTGTATGTACGTACACGTGCCGGGGTGTGTTTGTTCACGTGTGCGATCGTCCGTGTGCACGAGTGCGTGCGCTTGCAATGTGTGTGTATTTTGGCGATTGAAATTGGAGGCGTTTTCCGCTTTTCGAGCTCGGTTAAAAGGAAAGATCTCTCAAATTGCTCGGACGGGCTCAAAAGGCCTCCGGCGCTAAGCGCCCGGCTGCCACGCTGCCACCCGAGCCGACATCGGTTCGGTTGGAAAAGTCTGCTTCCCGTATCACGGGTTCGAGTCCTGGCGCGGCGCCTTCCGTGTAAATGCGCGCAGCATTTCTGGCGTCCCGCCTGCTGCCGTTCACGCCGCGTAACACCTCCACGTTGGCGCCGCGTAACACCTCCACGCGCGTGTCAGCTGACGCCGCAGTGTCGCCCGCCGCCGGCGACGCGAACTGTGACAGGAAGCGGCGCCGCCGTCGACCGATCGCAGCGCAGCACGCGTGGCGACGTTTGTCGAGCAAAGCGCTAGCTTGTCTTCGCCTTCTGGCGCAGGCGCCGCAAAAATCGAGACGACGCGCGCACATTGGCGTACTTAATATGCAAATGAGACCGGATATTAGCGAGCGCCTTCTGTTTGCGGCCGACACACGCCGGCTAATTTGATGACGCCGGCGCGTAGGAGCAAAAATGGCCGCCAGGTGACCGATCGTGCCGCTCGCAAACTGAAGCGGATCTTAAGTCGGCCGGCAATTCGGGCTGCAAAAATGAATCGGTTCATCCGCAACTGTTTTGACCATCGGATTATCGTTAAACTTTAAATTGTCCAAATCTTTGGAATGTCAGCCTGCCAACAGGCAATATTAATAGCCGTATTTATTATAATAGTCCAGCAGACTGATTATCTTTGTGTTTTTTCAAAATAAGAAATATTTGCTCGCACTTTGGAAAACCACGATCAACATTTTTGCCGATTTTCTGAATAATAATAATAATAAGCATCCGTTTCTGCACTGTCAATTGGAAATAATGTTCTGCTTTTGAATGAAGGGATGGGAATTTCACAACAATTCAATCTATTATGATATTAATCGTGGATCGCAGCCCCATCGGGCCCCGAGCGTTATATGCGGAACGTCACATGACCGAAAAGGGGCTCGCGGACTTTGTGTGCGAACGAGCATGACGACGGTTTGACGGCAGAAAGGTCCGGTTTGGCTTCGTCTGTCCATTCTGAGCCTTCTCCCAGAAGCTTTGTGGCTTGTCAACGTGCAATTTGGCAAATTCCAGTCTGGCTTCTCGATGCTATCTTTTCAAGAGAGAAGTCCACTTTGGCTCAGACGACGACAGGCGGTGGGAGTTGACACTGAGGTAGCTTGACCTCGGAGTTGACCTTGGATTTCTCTGGAGGTTGTTCAGGGCTCTTCTCTTACCTTTCGTATGATCCGTTTCTTCCATTTGTCATCCATTTACGTCCGGGGAGGTCGGCTACACTCCTGCGGATCTTCGATTTCAGAATACGCGCAACTGTAGCCACAGGAACATTTAGCCGCTCGGAGATGGTCTTGGTTAACGTGGTCGTCTGCTTGTGTACTTTTCTTTCTAATCTCCCGAAACAACCCTCTCCTCGGCTTCCCGCGGTACGCAGCCCGTCGCCAACCGGCACGGTGACGACTCGGTCGGCGGCCTTTAAAGAGGCCGACTGAATGATTCCAAGTTTGAAGACACCTGCGATGCTAATTACAGGCACAAGGTGTGTCCTACGCTCAAATGATTTTCCATCTTTTCCAGAGGTGCCGTCCTTTTTTCCATGAGTTTGTTTTTAAAAAGAATTCTGTTGAACCGCCATTCAAAAGCGATGTCTTAATTTTCATCGGTTCATTTTCATGACAGTTTTGTTTATTATGACTTTTGTCAGATTCAAGCCATTTGATGATGACGATGTTGTTGTTGTTTTTCTTCTTCATTAACAGAGGGCTACCAACAATTTTGTCCATGTCCGTACGTACACGTGGTGCATTGTGGGAGGCGCTTTGACTCGACTTTGAGTGAGAGGCGATCTCCGAGGTGTTTTGGAGTGCGGTCCGAGGTCGGGCCAGATGGCGGCGGCCGGCGTCGACCTTGACGCCGACCGCCGGTCCCCGCGACGCCGCCGCCGCCGCCTTCACGCCGCACTACACTGCCGCCGCAACACACCAACACACCAGCATGCCGGCCAACAGATGGAAGGAAGCAGAGAGCGTTAAAAGCTCAAATGTGCTGAGAACATTCGGCAGGAAAACACACACACTGCAAAAAACACACACACGCGAGCATTTGCCCTCAGCGCTTGTGCCAACTCGGTGTGTGCGTGCCTGTGTGTTTGTGTGTGCGTCCGTGCGTGCATGTGTTGATGCGACTTCAAAGGAGAATAAATTACAGTTACTATGTAATATTTGCATCATTATTCCTTCTCTTTATCGGGAATCCAATCAACTGTACGCGCGCGTGCGCGTGTGTGTGTGTAATGATGAAATGTTGTGGGTTGCGGTCCGCGCGGGCCGTCGGCAGGGAAGGAAGCGGATCGAAGAGCGACGCCGTCGATCGGCATCCATTTGGACCTGAAAACGACGACGATCAGGAGGGTGATGAAGAGGATGGTTTTCTGGAGACGAAGATCGAAAGATCAAGAGTGGTGTACTTGTCACTTGTCGTCATCAGAATCAGAATCAGAATCATCTTTATTTGCCAAGTATGTCCAAAACACACAAGGAATTTGTCTCCGGTCGTTGGAGCCGCTCTAGTACGACAAACGGTCAATTTACAGAACACTTTGGGGACATAAAGACATTGACAAAAAACAATTGTGCAAAAAGATGCAGAGTCCTCGAGCACTTAGAGCAGTTCGAACGACTAATATTGCAATAGTCCGGTGCAATGACCATTGTGCAAAGGGCGCCGAGACTTCAAGGAGCGTATGCGGTTTCAAGTGACGAGTAGTGCGATCATCTGGGACAATGTCGGTTGTGCAAATGTTACAGATACTCCTCGATCAGTGTGCAAATGGAGCAGATGCTACTCTGGCATGAGTGGCCAGTATATGCAAATAGTGCAGCATGGCGAGACAACTACAGTGAGTGCACGAGTCATACATAATTGGCCCCACAGAAATGTGACAACCAACTCAAGTCAAAAATTGCCAGCTTGTCGTCATGGAATTATAGGTTAGGTGTTTAAGAAGTTGATCGCAAGAGGGAAGAAGCTGTCGGAATGTCTACTAGTTCTAGTTTGCGTCGATCGGTAGCGCCTACCTGAGGGAAGGAGCCGGAAGAGCCGGTGACCGGGGTGCGGACGGTCCGAGAGGATTTCGCACGCCCTTGTCTTAGTTCTGGCGGCGTGCGAGTCCTCAATGGCGGGTAGGGGGGTAGCCGACAATCCTTTCAGGCAGTTTTGGTTGTCCGTCGCAGTCGGAGTTTGTCCTTTTTCGTAGCGGCGCCGAACCAGACTGCGATGGAAGAACACAGGACCGATTCGATGACCGCCGTGTAGAACCGTCTCGGCGGCTCCGGCGGCAGGCCGTGCTTTCTCAGAAGCCGCAGGAGGTACATCCTCCGCTGGGCCTTTTTGAGGACGGAGTTGATGTCGTTCGCCCACTTCAGGTCCTGAGAGATTGTAATTCCCAGGAACTCGAAGGTCTCGACGGTTGACACAAGGCGGCCGGACAACGTGAGGGGCAGCCGTGGCGAAGGATGCCTCCTGAAGTCCACGATCATCTCTACCGTCTCGAGCGTGTTCATGTGATCAGATGATCCCGGATTAGCACGGAAGCTGTGTGTGAAACGCAGCAAGGCTGTTGGAAGCGGACTTAAGTCAACTGGATCTGAACTGAACTTTAAGTGGCTCTCAAGTGAACTCGAAATTGATCTTGAGTGAATTTGAAGTCGATTTTAAATCGACCCGAAAGGAATCTTCAATGATTTGGAAGTGTATCTTCAATTGAATTCCAAGGGGATCTTAAATGAATCGGAAGTGGATTTTAAGTCAACTTGACACCGATCTTAAGAGAACTTGCAATGGATCTGAAATGATCTTAAAATGAAAACTTGAAGTGGATCTCAAATGAATTGAAGTGGAAGTGTATTGGAAGTTGCTTTGAGGGGAACTCGAACTGACTCTGAAATGAACTTGAACTGTGTGCTCTTCAAATGATTTGAAGTGAATCCAAAGTGAACTTAAAGTGGATCAACAAGTCGTATGACTTGTTGTCACGGAACATTTTAGTCACGTGACTCAAAGCTGAGCGGCTGCCGTGCGGAATCCACGAGTGCCGACTCGCACTTCCGCTAAAAAGTCGCGACGTTCGCACGAGCGGCCCGTTGCCGGTCGTGACGGCATTTTCGAGAGTTTCCGATTTGATGAGGCGGAAAAGATGGGAAGGTTTCACCCGGGAGCCTCATCTTGTCTCATCTTGATGACATCACGCTTTCACTTGTCATCAATCAATCATCATTGATGACATCATCAACTCATTCACACAAACATTTCATAACTTACTTAGTGTAGACATTGATTGATAAAAACTATACCTGAACTTCTCACTGGAACTTTATCCAGCACATGACTGGATAGTTGGAAAGAATACTTTGAGGAGTTGACGAATGAGGAAAATGAGAGTAGAAGAGGCAAGTGTGGTGGACCAGGAAGTGGCAATGATTAGCAAAGGGGAAGTTAGAAAGGCATGAAAGAGGATGCAAAATGGAAAGGCGGTTGGTCCTGATGACATTCCTGTGGAGTTTTGGAAGCATGTAGGAGAGGTGGCTGTGGAGTTTCTGACCAGCTGGTTCAATAGAATTCTAGTGTGTGAGAAGATGCCTGAGGAATGGAGGAAAAGTGTCCTGGTGCCCATTTTTAAGAACGAGAGTGATGTGCAGAGCTGTAGAGGAATAAAGTGGATGAGACACACAATGAAGAGTCGTGGAGTCTAGAACCAGGGCAGAAGTGAGTATTTGCGAGCAACCGTATGGTTTCATGCCTAGAAAGAGGACCACAGATGCATTATTTGATGATACAGAGAAGGTCGGAAGGAGCGACATTGTGTCTTTGTGGATCTAGAGAAAGCCTATGACAGAGTACCCAGAGAGGAGCTGTGGTACTGCATGCGGAAGTCTGGAGTGGCAGAGAAGAATGTGAGAAGAATACAGGACAGGCCACCCCACACTCAATTTGATGTGTTTTGGAGGAACATGACTGATCTGTGAGATAAGAGCTGAACCGATTCAAAACAGAATCAGAAAGGCCGACCAGGTTTCACGACACACACTACATCTCCCAGCATCCCGTGGGGCTGCTGCAGGTGTTCTGGGAGGAGCGGGAACATTTTTCTACTGGAACCGCTGCAAGTGCTGCTGGCTGCCACGCAATAACGACATCACCAGACGTGTCAGTGTGTGTGTGTGTGTGTGTGTTTGTGTGTGTGTGTTGGCTGCATATTGTGTTTTCCCCCCATTTTCCAATCCAACTCCGACTTTCACCTCATTGTAAGCTCTCTCTCTCACACACACACACACACACACACACACACACACAAGACAAGACAAGACAAGAAGACACGCCCTCATGTGCCTTTGTGGCTAATCAAATCAGTTCTGTGGTTTTTGAACCCACCTTCACTTGCTGTCCTGATGTATTGAGAAAGGTTTGAGGACTTATCTTGAAGTTTAACCCGAACCCTCAAACATATGTGCGTGTTTGTGTGTTTGTGTGTGTGGCTCTGGAAAAGAAGTGCACTGAGCGCACACTTGCATTTACACGAACAAAAAGAAATGTACATGCTCACACACACACAAATACACTCAATTACACACACACACCCGCACACATAAATACATGTACACGCATGCACAGACACAAACACATGTAGACAGACACAACGACACTCACACAGGAACATGCTCACACGAAATGTAAACAAATCTACACTCATGCAGACACACTCACATACACGCACACACGCACTCACACAAACGGTCCCGTCTTGTAATGCGTGTCGGCGGCCTGCAGAGCGGCGCCACTCAAGCTGTCAGACGGAACAAATTTCTTTGAGCGCGATCAACTTGTGCGTGTCGAGTGCACCGACCAGGGAGCGGAGACGCACCCCCGGTATTTGTGTGTGTGTGTGTGTGTGTGTGTGTGTGTTTTAGGGGTTGTGTTTTAGTGGCTCATCAAATATTGACTTTGATGGTACACGCCGGTGGAACGGGAGCCCGTTGTCGTTTTCGCATCTCGCCCGGTGAATTATTGATGATGTGCGGACGAGCCAACGAGGCGCACGCGCGCGCGCACACACCGGCATCATCGTGCGATGCTAATGTAGGCGCCAAGCCGCTCTTGTTCGATGCTAATGAGTTAGCAGAATTATTTCAAGAGGCCAACAAGGCGGTACCGTCATTGCACTTGACTCCGCCTACTAATGAGGACCGTCGGCCCGTTTGCGCGTGTCTGGGTGTTTTGCCTGTGTCGATGTAAGTGTGTGAATTATTGCGTGCGTCTGTTTGTGGTTTGCATTATTTTGTGTGTGTGCGTGTCCGCAAGTGTGTCCTTTTCTGTGTGATAGTGCGTGAGTCCGTGTGCATTTGGTGTGTGTACTGTGTGTCTGTCTGTGTTACTGTGTGTGCACGTTGTATTGTGTGCGCGTATATCATTACGTGTCTACGTGTTTTATTGTGTGTGTGTGTGTGTTTTATGTATTTGTGTTTGTGTGTCTGCATGTGTGTGACTGTTACCGTATGCGGGCGTGTTGTTTTGTGTGTGCCTTTGTGTTGCGCATGTTGTGCGCCCTCTTTGGTTGGGGTGTCAAGTGCGACCAATGGCTTAAGCTAGCGTCTCATTTTGTCACCGTAGAAAATATTCCACACATTTTTGATGATTATTGATTTGTCTCTGCCGCAGCTTCCACTACGACAACTCTGCGTGCGTGTGCGTGTGCGCGTGTCGTAATCTGAATCCTACCTAATTGTTTCCCACAATGCACCGGGCGCGGCGGGGGTGACATCATGCCCCCCGTCGTTCATTTCTGGAGGCGTGCGTGCCGACCGACACGCTGGCTCTAAAGCGTACGGTGGCCCTGAAGTGCAAAACGCATCAACGAATCACTAAACACAAGAGCAAACGAAATGAAGCCGCAGGAAGAGGGAGGTCCCGGTTCCCGGTGGGGGAGAAGACTCGTCGCCGATCGGGCGAGAGGGACGACTCGATCGGACGATTTGACCGGGAAGTTATGACCGCATCTTTTGCGGTTTTTGAAACGAGCGGTACCTCTGATTCAAACGTAGCTGCCGCTATCAAATACTATTTTGACCCGGTCGGGACGTACGCGATGATTGGGTGCCTCTGCGTTGTGTTCTGGGTCACGTAAAAATTCCATTCGCCGATGAATCGGGCGATTAATAAAAAAAAAAAATAGGTATATCATGAATAAACTGTTATTGGCTGGCGACCAGTTCAGGTTCTACCCCGCCTCTCGCCCGCCCAGACTCTTAGCCGCCGGCACGCCCGCGACCCGTCAGGACATCCATGTACATGTCAAACTCGAGGCTCGGGGCAAGGATGCGGCCCGCCGCCTCATTTCACGTGGCCGGCCAAGGCAAATCGCGCTCGTCCACGTCCGTGGTTTTCGCTCAAATCTGTACCCAAATTCCAAATTGTCGTCATAATAAACAATAATGTTGAGCTATTGCATTTTTCTGTGACCAAACCCTTGTTCTACAGTAACTTAAACAATACTTAAACAAGCTATTATCCTTGTGTTCGGATTTCAAAACGATTTGTGGCGTCGTGGCAATAACATGATTTGGCGACGAAACATTCAAATGGTTTGACTGCTGCGAAGGCCCTCTGAGGGAAATCGAAAAATGAGTTTGACGCCCCTGCGTTAAGCGCGACGTCGAATGGATGGGTAAGGAATCAAATTCAAAATACAATTTGGCTCCCTCCATGCTTACAACAACAACGATATGAATTACGGGCCGCCCATTTGACCGTTTTACAAAACGTTGTCCTTTAGTAGTTGTTCGCCTTTACAACAGAGAGGAAAGTGGACAGTAATCGCCCGATTTGTTCTGACCATGTTTTTGTTTGTTCGAATGTTGTAATGTGTTAAAATGTGACAAAACGATCTGCCAAAAAATAAGCCGATTTTTGCCCATTTAAAAAGGTTCATATTGGCTGATGAATTGATTGGTCACTAATTATTATTGTGTGATTCAAATGAAATATTTGCCCTTGTTTTTCATGCCCGAAAGGTTTTCCCACTTCTCCTCACGTGAGCATGTTGTTTTTGTTGTGTACATTGCCGTCGTCCGTGGCAACCGGATGAGGATGAAGACGGCGTGAGGTCCTTCTGCGGTTAACGCGACGTGCGTGTGCGCGACCTTGCCGTGTGTTGGGGGCCCCGATTATTATCGGGGGGGGGGGGGGGGTCAGCGGCGAGGAAGGCGAGAGAGTGTCGACGGCGAGGGGGGGATGCGCTCACGGGCCGAGACGTAGACGTGCCGGCGGCTGCGAGACGAGAGACCCGTTGAGGCGCCGGCGCGTCGCCGTACATTGCGGCCCCCCGCCCGTTAATATTTGTATTATTTATTGCCAATCAATTCCCCCGTGATGGGATTTGCTAATGACGACAAATGTGTGGCGGACGGCTAACGTGCGGAACGTAACATTTGTATAATCTGTATCATAACGCGATTACATTTCATATGTCATGTTACATACTTATGAGGTGTGACACATCCATCGCACGCACTGCTTGATGCATGGAACAGATGAATTACATGGAACGTTATTATGTTGCATCATGATATAAAATATACAATAACTCCTAACACAACTATACATGTATTAAGTGTGTGTGTGTGTGTATGTATTACAAGTAACCGCTTGTTCGTCGCGATGCCATTGATTAGATGCAACAATGTTGTGTTTAGGCTTTACGCCGTCAGGATTTTCGGGCCTGATCAGCGAGTTACAAAAACGATAACGGATCGCCGATGCCCTCGCAAGATGGAGCGAGGTGGCTTTTTCGATGACTTGTCCGTTTACTCTATCTACTCGCGTACTCTATACTGAGCATCTTCAAGAGTCTTCTCTATTCAGGTCGTGTATTCGAATCAGTCAGGTCAAACCAACATTGCTGCTAACTTACTGTAATTCAACTACTTTATTGTGATGAATTCACTTCACACAGCCCAAAACCTTAAAGCATGATTCAACAGAACCCCGGCATGTTTCCTACATGCAAATGAGTTGCCTTTTGGCGACGATATTCACCGTCGTGAACTCAGAATAGGCCGTTTCCGCGAATCGTATAGATAGATCCGACGGGTTTTTCCGCCGTCGCTGACGTAATGAGCCGCTCCGTACCGCTTGAACGCCGGCGGCGCGATCCGTTCCGCCCACGGATTGAATTTCCGCATATGACGCCGCAGCGGACTAATATGCGAGCGCGTCGGCCTGAGGGTCCGCCTGCGCGCTCGGCACCGCACAAAGCACTTCCGCCGCTTCTGCTGTTAAGAAGCCACGGTACTTTTACTCCGTTGCGGTGATCTGAATGTCGCTCGCTACTTTTATTGATCGATTATTGCTTATTTATCAACTATTTCGTGCGCGAGACTACGACTTCGACGTCACTTTCTGGAGGACCCCTTTTTACTTGAGTCACATTATTGTCCTCAAGTAACAGTATTCTTACCTACCGGAGTACAATATTTGGCGACTCTACCCGCCTCCGGAGCGGGCATCCTCTCTCGCTCCTCTTTTTGTTCTCCAGTGTTGCATTTGTCGCAGCGGTCTTCTGTATTTCCGCGTTGAGGCGCCGCGGGTCGCGGCCCCGGTCGCGGAACCGCCGAGCGCCCGTAACATCGGCGACGAGAACATCTTGTGTTCGTGAAGAAAACGCGGCTGCAAGTATCTAATTAGTTGACGGATGTCAAAGTTCGACGTATTAAGCGACGGAGCGATGACGTCACAACGCAGAATGAACTCACTTCAAATTCAGAAATGGCCAATAAAAACAGACAAATAGTGAACTGAATATTTTCCTGGCGGATGCATTTGGGTTGGTAATAGTGAAAAATGAAGTGAAACAGACAATGATTGTCGTCAATTGTTTTCCAGAATGAGAGCGCTTAAAGAGGAGGATTCTATTCATGTGGCACAGCTTGAAAAGCTGGCATCGGGTGCAGGCGGAGATGGGCCCGGCTCCGGTTGGAGGCCGAAACAAAAAAGCAAAGAAATCCGGCAAATTTCATTTGCACATCAACATGTGGAAAGGAATGTTTTTGTACATGAAGAAAATGTGTTGATTTGACCTTATTGTACTCTTCAGAGTCTTCCAGATTGCTGAATTTATTTCAAAAACAAACAAATTCTCTGCAGGGACCCACCCAGCGACTTAGTGTCAGTGCTCACAGCAACTTTCTGAGGGTCCGATCGGGCGATCATTTATCACTTTTTGCCAGACGCCATCTTGTTGTTCTTCACGCGGTGCGCGTGCTGATGTGTTGCGGTGCGTCTGGTGCCGCAGGTTCTTCCTCAAGTTCTTCCTCAAGTGCAATCAGAACTGTTTGAAGAACGCGGGCAACCCCAGAGACATGAGGCGCTTCCAGGTCCGTCCCGTAGCCGCCGCCGAGCGCTAAATGCTACGGCCGCCCGTGAACCATTTGGCCGTGCGTGTGCGCAGGTGGTGGTGTCGACCACGGTGAACGTCGACGGTCACGTGCTGTCCGTCTCCGACAACATGTTTGTCCACAACAACTCCAAACACGGCCGCCGCGCACGTCGCCTGGACCCGTCCGAAGGTAAGCCCGCGTCCTCCGTCTTGCTTTTGCTCTTTTTTTGGGTGCGCGCTGATACATGGGGCAAGGGCGATTATGGAAGAAAGAAAAAAAAAAATCGGAATCGCAATAATGTTCATCGATCACGAAATGACTGCGCGTCGTATTTACGCAACGGCCGAAACTCAACTTTGACTCTAACTTAAAAGAACACCGAGAAAATAAATGAAACCATATATGTTCAAATAACCGCTGTGCATGCCTTGGCCTCTTAGGGGCAGTCTAGTGCAGTGCATGCATTGAGCTACACATTTCGATTCAGATAAAGTGAGTAGAAGAAGAACATTTTTCACAGGTTGGCAGGAATATATGCCCGTGAATTTTGCTATGTTACTACGACGTTTGGGTTAGCATTAAGCTGGCGGTGTGTCTTGTATTTCACTATGCAATGTGTGTAAGTCTTTTAGTTGTGCGTTGAGTTTGACAGTAAACTCCAGGTGGGGTGTCAGGAAACATCTTCAAGCAGCTCAGGGAGGCCAGAAGAGCGCACGTCGCACGGTGCCTTCGGGGTGCTTTTAACAACGCAAAAACATTCGTCGTTTATCTTCGATTGTAACTTTTTGATGATTTGTCAATGTCTCGATGTCCCCAAAGTGTTCTGTAAATCGACCGTCTGTCGTCGTACTCGAGCGGCTCCGACGACCGGAGACCAATTCCTCGTGTGTTTTGGACATACTTGGCAAATAAAGATGATTCTGATTCTGATTGTGATCGTGAAAAGCCAAAATCGAAACCGTGATGAAATTCGGCTTAATCGCCCAACCTTAGTTTACAACCGGGTCGGAATGAGCCCTTCTCTGCTGCGGGGTTACTTTAGTTCAGCGGTCACTCGCTGGCGGAGCGCGGTCCGGGTCCGCACCCGGAATCGGTACCGTACGGCCCCGCGCCGTAGCCAAAAACGAGAAATGTTCCGATTCGAGCTTCTATTTTCGGCGGCGCGGCGTCCCGGGCTTTACGGTGTCGACGACCCGTACCGACCGATTACATCGCGAGTTCAGCCGCCCTTCGGTCAATCGAATCAGATCTCAGGAAGCAACAAACAAAAAAAGGCCTCGTTTGTCAAAGAGTTTGAGACTTCACCGTGGTCCGTTAAGATGCCGAACGGAAACGGGGAAACTCCAATTGTTTTATTTTTCTGAAGTTAACCATCACTTTCCCTTTTTACTGACTTTTACTGACTCTTCTTGCGAAAGGCAAGCCCGACTTTTATGGAGTAAACGAGAGAACGTGACACGGCGGCGCTCATATGTTTGATGACCCTTGGCGGGAGGGGTCGGACGGGGGCAATTCGTGGAAGGAAACACGCTCAACACATCGAATTCGATTTCCAATGGGATTCAAATTCCACTGTCAGGCGTTTCAGAAAAGCGCAATCATGAAACAATCCGTAACCGCGAAGAAAGTAATCATCGGTGATATTTAAAAAAGACAAAAACAAATTCTGCCAGCGTACGTAAACGTAGGAGCGCAAGGGTCCATATCAGCGGTCTTACGCGTAAAACTGGAGTTCATTCTTCCGTATTCGGTGCACCGCCGCTTTTGGCCAATCGCGAAATACCGCAAATAATTCAATTGCGTTGGAAAATATACATGCCGTCATTTCTCATGTATAAAGGCGCAATTTGTTCCCCCCCCCCAGAAAAAAAATCTTCAAAAGTCAATTGTGCATATATATATATATATATATATATTAAGAGTTAGAAAACTCCTTTACAATGAAATGAGGTATATTGGTGAATATATATTTTGAAAATGACATGCATTAGTTTTCGAGGCATGTAACTTCCTATTCTAACCCTATTTAAGTATACCTTCAAAACAGTGAGCTTTCTTGACATCCAAATAATGCAGAGGTGCAGCTTTGAAGAGCGCGCCGCGAAGGAAGAATTTCCCCTCGCGGCGAATCATCGATACGAGCGGCAAACTCGGCGGGTCGTCGGGCTCCGGAGCGCTTTCGGTCCCGCTGCGACCCGATTTCAAAACGCGCGACGACCGGACGCGGACGGGGGATCGTTCGGAACGCGAACCGGCGCGACGACGTCGTCGTTCCAACACGGCGACTCGCTACAGGGCTGCTCTGCGGCGGCCGTGTTTGAACGACTTGTAACTTGTTTTCATCGATGTAAACATCACAAAATGTATCGAGACGGAGGTCGGTCAGCGTGCGAGACAGTGAGCGATGACAAAACGCGCCCCAAAGAAGCACCTTTCACGCTTACTTATGGCCATAAAATCACATGAACAACTACTCGCAATTGAAGGCCACGCTGCATTTCGGACTCTGTAATGTAAACGCAGATTTCATTTGAACAACGGCGCCCGACGCGGAGGTCGAAGGCCAAGTCTAAAAATAGATCGGTCGATGAAAGTCGGGAGCGGCGTGTAGATCGTCGCAGTGGAGTCAAAGTACCGTTGCTTCTCAACGTCAGTACTCACGTAAAACGTGTGATGCGTTCAAACTACTCTAGCAAGTCCAATTCATCCTAAATGTGACTTGAGTAAATGTAGCACATTCCTACACACGTTTGTGCTCATTGAAACTTTACGCATCAAAAGTCAAGTCAGGAGTGAATACCGTAGTTGTCACGGCGTCGGGCAGGTGCTTCCGAATCCGAAGTCCCCTGCGCCAATCTCGTTCTTGCTTCCGGACACGCGGAAAATAAGGAGTCAGGCTTCAAAAGAAAAGGCATGCGAGCGGCGAGGGTGTCGGCGGAGGAGATCGACTTGGAATGTTGGAGCAAAACTTGGTCTTCCTTTGTCCTCCTCCATCTTATCATTTAACCAAAAGCCACTCGCCTGGGACACGGCCTCCACTAAAGCGAACCCTCGCTCGCGCAGTCCTCCCCCCCCCCCGCCCGACAACTCCCACCCGTCTGGGACAAGCAGCGGAGCAAAAGAAGCCCTCGCAGAGTCAGTCATCAAAGAGGCGTCTGGCGCCGTCCTCCGCTCGCGTCTTTCAAGTGCGCTCGAATGAAGCTCCTGGGCGCGCCGGGCGGGTGGTGCTCGTCTCTGTGGGGGGGTTGCAGACGGGATGTTGCTGAAAGGAGCGCTCGCCTCCCTCCTCAGATGCCCCCCCCTCCCCCCCCCCCTCCCCCCCAACGTGTTTGGCTTCCAAAGCAAACGCTCCTTGACACCAATCTGTCGCTGACGCGTCAGCTTGTGATTCTTCTTGAGACCACCTTGACACCGCCGAGGGGGAGCGGGGGGTCCTTGTGGTCTGAAGCCTCTTCTTCTTCTTCTTCTTCTTCTTCTGGTGCGGCGTCCTTCCAACTGCTTTTGAAAGAAGGCGGCGACATCTGCCGCCGCCTTTTTCTCGTCGCCCCCGTCCCGCAGGCGGGCGGGCTCCCGGTTCGCCCCGAGACGCGACGTCTGCTTTGTTTACCGTCTCGACAAAAGGCGGGAAACGAATGCGCCGATCGCAGCCAGCGGCCGCCCCGCTTCCTCTTTTGCGCGCAAACGCTCGCAATTTCTGCCGCACGACACAATGGAAACGATCACCTCATTGCGCCGATCTGCAGATTTCTAAAATATTCACAAAATGATTGACGAGAGCATTTTGGTGGCCAAGTCCGTGGTTTTATGATCTTCATTGTTATTTATGACAAACCCCAACGTTGTGTAGAAGGTCAATACGCACAGAATACAACGATTGGAAAATCCTTTTGAGCCTGTTTTCAATGATGTAAGATATCTCCTGTTTAAAGTGCCAAACGTGTTTTTTCTGCAAATATTCCCTGGTTTTTGAGGTCCGACTTAGCTTGCCCTCGGGCAAGGCGCTGAACCCTAACGGGGTCTCCGTTGTGGTATTTTGCGCTTCATAATGTGCCTGTGCACGTTTTCAACGGGAGACAGGTCTGGACTGGCGGCAGGCCGGTCTAGTTCTCTTTTGCTAGCGAGCCACGCTGTTGCAACACGTGCAGAATGCGGCTTGGCGTTGTCTTGCTGAAATAAGCCGGGACGCCAATCATTCTGTTTTCGACTTGGATCGGGATGGTCCTTTTCTCCTTCGGCCCGGAGGACACAAGGTCCGTGATTTCTAAAAACAATTTGAAATGCGGACCGGTCGGACCGCGGCAGGCTTTTCCGCTTTGCGCCCGTCCATCTCAGCCGGCCGGCGGCATTGCGGACCGATGTTGATTTGTGGCTTTCGCTTTGCACGGTAGAGTTTTAAACCGTGCGAATTGACGATGGTTTTCTGAAGTGTCCCCGAGCCCCCGTTTAGGCAATATCCTTCACGCAATGATGCCGGTTTTAATGCAGTGAGGGGTCAAAGGTCACGGGCATTCCATGTCCGTTTTCAGCCTTGTCGCTTCCATGCCTCGATTTCTCCAGATTCTCTGAATCTTTCGATGAAATCCCGAAACGGAGAAACGTTGTTGTTCAAGCGTTGGACTATTTGCTCTCACGCCGTTGTTGACGAAGCGGTGAACAACTGAGCCTTTCGGGGATGCGCCGTTTATAGCCGACCCCGACCCTCGCCTCTTTCCATTGAACCCGTTCACCTGTGGAATGTTCCGAACTGGTGTTTTTTCCACATTCCTCAGGCTTCCCAGTGTTTTGTTGCCCCTGTCCCGGCGTTTTTCCGTGTTGCGGGCATTACATTCAAAATGAGAAATGTTATATTTTTAATTTTACTAACCTTCATCAGTTTGAACATTTGAACAATCTTTGTACTGCATTCAATTGAATATAGGGCGAAAAGGATTTGCAAATCATTGTATTCTGTTTCCACAACAACCCCACTTCTTGGGAATTGGGCTTTATCATTCCCTCCTAACAAGGTGGACACGCCCACCAGAACCTTGACCAGTGGAAGTCCACAGCCAAGAAACCTTTTGGATGAACTGCCAAACGGCCACTTGCCAAAATTCAACGTTTCCGGTTTACATGAATGCGTTAGCACGTTAGCACGTGCGGGTGAAGAACAAGGACTCGGTTGCGTGTGCCGTGTTAATGTGTGCGTGTCGTGTTACGTGTGTGTGTTGCGAAGCAGCCACGCCGTGCATCAAAGCGATCAGCCCCAGCGAAGGTTGGACCACCGGGGGCGCCACCGTCATCCTCATCGGAGACAACTTCTTCGACGGCCTCCAGGTGGTCTTCGGGACCATGCTGGTGTGGAGCGAGGTGAGGCGGGAACGGCGGAGGGGGTGGGGGGGCGGCGCGCACGCGAGCAAGTGCGCCGTTCTAAGCGTTCTAGTGTGTTCTAAGCGTGTTCTCGCACTCCGCAGCTCATCACGCCACACGCCATCCGCGTCCAGACGCCTCCTCGCCACATTCCCGGCGTGGTGGAAGTCACGCTGTCCTACAAGTCCAAACAGTTCTGCAAAGGGGCGCCTGGACGCTTCGTCTACACGGGTGAAAACACACCACGCGCACGCGCACACGCACACGTACTCGCTGGACAGATGGGCCAGCTCATTCTTAGATGCAGAAAATGAGAGAGAGAAAAAAAACGAGGCGGCTAAAAACAAAAAAAAGACCGGTTAGCACATCTGCCTGACAGTTCTGGGGACTTGGGTTCAAATCCCGGCCCCGCCTGCGTGGCGTTTGCACGTTCTCCCCGTGCCTGCGTGGCTTTTCTCCGGGCGCTCCGCTTTCCTCCCACGGCCCCAAAAACATGCGCGGCGGGTTGCTCGAAGCCTCTAAATTGCCCGTAGGTGCGAATGTGAGTGCCAATGGTTGTTTGTTTCTGTGTGGCCTGCGATTGGCTGGCGACCGGTTCAGCGTGGACCCCGCCTCCCGCCCGAAGATCGCCGGGATGGGCGCCAGCGCGCCCGCAACCCGCGTGAGGAGAAGCGGCTCAGAAAATGGACGGATGGACGATTAACCGGTTTTATACGAAAAATAAGATAACCTTTTAAAACTTCAGGTGTCACAGCAGTAAAAAAAAAGAAAAAAAAATCATGAATAAACAAAATATGTACTGAATACGATACATATGATAGCCAACACATAAAAAGGAGTACATGCATTTGAATGTACCGACAGTATTCGATGAGAAAATGGTCGAATGAATATTCGAATAAATATTCCTGGAGTGCCGATGACGTAGCTGTCGGGCGGGCGGTCCAAGAACGGAGCACACGCGCCCCCGCCCCCGCCCCCCGAACCCCCCGAACGTGGCCCCACTTTCTTCTCCAAACATGTCGCGCGCACGCACACGCCGTGAGCCGATTGCGTACGTTGACGTGTGTGCGTATCTGCGCGATCGATCTGAGCTTTGACTTTTGCCGGCGATTGCGTGAATATCCAGATGTCCTTGAACGTGGCGCAAAGGTCACATGTCAGCTGTTTAGCGTGATAAGTAAATGTCAGCGTGTGGCTTTAAAAATCCCGATGCCCCTCCCCCGCGACGCCTCATCGCCTTTGTCGCGGCAGCCGGCGCCACGTGCGATCGGCCGAGCAGATAGCGGCCGAAAGCCGAAACGTTTCCGTCGAGCCGTACGTCCGTTTTCGAACGCCCGTTCCCTCGTCACGCTGGTGTTGCGTGTTCCAAGCGAGTTCTTAAAACGCAGTCTAAGCATTTCTATTGAGTTTCTCGCGTGTTCTCCGGGTGCCCCCCTCGAGTGTTTCCCTAGCGTGTCCTTTTGGCGTGCGCTAAGCATCTTTTCCCGTGTGTTCTTATAAAAAGGTCTTCGCGCGTTCATCCTGCGTGCGCTGATCATCGAGTGTTCTTCTCGCATGCTTTGAGCATGTTCTTCAGGTGTGTTCTTTGAACGTGGTCTCAGCGCGTTCTTTTTGCATGTTCTCCTGGTGTTCTATTCCCTTTCATCGAGCTTATTTTCTCTTGGGTTCTTCTCGCATGTTCTAAGGGCGTTTTTGCGTGTGTGTGTGTGTGTGTGTTTTACTAGCGTGTTCTTTGAGAGTGGTCTAAGCATTTCTCGCGCTCTCTAAGCGTGTTCTTCTGGCCTCATTTTAGATGGACTTCTTCTAGCATGTTCTCAGGGTGTTCTTCCGCTGTGTTCTACGCATGTTCTTTTAGAATCGCCCTGCTGATCGTCGACCAAATGACCGATGATCGAGCAGACGGTCGACGACGAGGTGCGCGACCGACAGCCGGTGTCGCGTGCGCGACCCGACTTTGACCCCCGTGCCCCGGAGCCAGCTCGCTCAGACGGAGCGACTTGGCGGCGGCGAGGACACGCGTGATGAAAGGAAGTCACCGGGGTTTCCCCCCGGTGACTTCCTTTTTTGAAGTGGGATTTTGATCGACGGCCGAGACTTCCTGCGTCCTCGGCGGCGACCGATCGCAACGCGGGCCGCGACGCGCAGTCGAGGCGCCGATGCGGGCTTATTAGCGCTTTCCGCGGGGGCGTCTTAGGCCGCCACTCCACCGAGTAACAACAGTGACGTTGCTATGGAAGACACGAAATGGAAAACTGAACACGAGCGAAATGAAGCATTTCTCCAATTTCCAATTTTCACCAGATAGCTAACTTTTGGAAAAAAGCCCCCCGAACACGTAAAAGGGACTCCGAGTTCCCTTGTCGTTCGTTGAAACGCGCTGACGGCTTCGAGCTCCCTCCTAGCGCAGCCTCGCCGTCGCCACGCAGCTCGAAAAGTAACGCGTCCACCGATGTCCTCTGACGTCCCCTCGGTGGCGTTTGAGCCAATCAGCTTTTCGGGATGACTTCGGGAATGTGACCGAGACAGAAGCGGACGCCGGCCGATCGGCAGGAAGCGAGGCCGACGCGGAACGCGGTCGCGGGAACGTCGGCTTTCTGTCTGCCGCCCGCGTAGCTGCGGTGAAGCGAATGTCAGAAAACGCCGCTCGACCGGCGGGAAACAAATCGGCGCTCCCGCTTCAGGCTGAGGAGGAAGAGCGACGTCATCATCACCACCCGCATCGGTCGCGCGGCCGGGAAGACGGGAAATCGCGTCGGGGGAGCGCACGAGAACGAGGGGAAGCGGGGTACGGCGGCGGGCGTGACGGCGCCTTCCGCGCCGACATCAGCGCGCCGGCGACACGCCATCGAGCTCGCTTACGAGGACGGTGCGGAATGTTTGGAATGTCCCGGAACGAAACGGATGCCGCGCATCAAGTAACGCGCGGGAACTTAACGAAGTGGACAAGATGTCCGCCTCCGGGAAGCGGCGGCGCGGCGAGGCGCCGTCTGTCTCGGCGGAGACGCCGCAATTACTCGCCTTGTTTACCTTCGGAGGAGGCGGCGACGGACGACGGACGTCAAACGAGGAAGCGAAGAGGACGTCGCCGGCTGAGGCGCGGTCACGTGGTCACGTAGCGTCCGTGTCGTGTCGCCTTCTCGTCTTCGTCTGCTCTGCTCATTTCTTCGCTGAGTTGGAAATGCATTGTGGGACGTTTTACGCCCGCGCGGTCTTTGTTGGAGCTGCTCGATTAGATTTCGATTTAGATTCATTTTGAGATTAAAATTGATTTTGACTTTTGGATCCACTGTCAAATTTAGATTCAATCAGATGAAGATTTGTATTCAGATTCAGATTGATGTTGAAATTAGTTGAGATCAAGATTGTGATTTTGTTTCAGATTCAGATTGATATTTAGATTCCTTCAGATGAAGATTTTATTTTTGAGAAAATGTCATTCGGATTCAGGTTGATGTTTACATTCAGTAAAATTAAGAGTGATCTTTTCCATCTGATTCAGATTGATGTTGAATTAGGTCAGGTTAAGATTGCTGTTGTCGTTCAGATTCAGAGTGATGTTAAACTTCAATCAGATTACGATTGAGATTTGCGTTCATATTACGATTTTAATACAGATTCAATTTGATATTTCGATCCCCTCAGATTAAGATTGGGGTTTTCGGTCAGAATTTGAATGGTACAGTATTTAGAGTCATTCAGATGAATATTGATATTTGAATTCCGATGCAAATTGATTTTTCGATTCTGTAAAATAAAGATTGAGATTTTGATTCAAATTGAGATTGATATTTAGACGATTGAGATTTTGATACAGATTGACATTTTTCATGATTCAGTTCGATTAAGATTGAAATTGTGTTTCAGATTCAGATTGTTGTTTAGATTCAGTCAGATTCAAATTGAGATTTTCATTCCGATTCCGATTTGAATACAGATTCAAATTGATATTTCCATCCACTCAGATTGCGATTGAGGTTTTCAATCAGATTAAAATTGATAATTTGATTTAGATTCAGATTCGTATTTAGAATGAGATTTCGTTTCAGATTGTGATTAGGAATGAGATTGTTCTCGATCATGGTCATCTTGTCTCCACGCCTTCGTCACCTTTGATTTCCTGATTTCCCAGCATTCCTTTGGTGAGTTGTGATCTGGTCGAGCGGGGAGAAAATGCATTCTGGAAACGGTGCTGATTGTTTTTTCCGCTCGGCGACCACAAAAAGCCTCTCTGGGATTCGGCCATCACTCCGTTGGCGCGTTCGAAGCGGAGCAGAAACGCAACGCGGCAGCAGGGCGGCGGCGGCGGCGGCGGCGGCGGCGTGCTCCCCGGACGCTTTGTCACCCTTCAAGTAGTCGCATCTTCACCTTTTTTCCCCATCTTCCCATTTTGCCATTTCTGCCTCTTGTCTCCGCCTCCGGCCGCCTCGGACAAATTAGATTTAGCGTCTGTGGGCCGGCGTTCCCGGGGAAGCCAAACAAATCTTGTTCTAATGCTAATAGCGTCTCCGTGCCGCCCGCTTCGTATTCATGAAGGCCGCACTTATGCAAATGAGCGCGAGGAGGCGGCCGGCGTGCGGCCTGTCAATCATCGTTAGCCGCTACAAGCGCTAACGCTGACAAAGACCCTCTGACAAATTGTACCCAAAGTCAAATTTGACAGCGTTTTATGATTAATGGACTTGATCGCCCCCAACGAGCGGCTCCCGACTCCTTTTTCCCGCCTTTGCGCCGGCAGGAAGTAGATTTGAGTTAGTATCGAGTGGTTTCATCAAGCGTTCGCTTAATCAGATGACTTCATCATCTCCACGCCGACCGGACGTGTCCCTAAACCTGTGTGTGTGTGCGTGTGCGTGCGATCGTGGGTGCGTGGCAGCTTTGAACGAGCCCACCATCGACTACGGCTTCCAGAGGTTACAGAAGGTCATCCCTCGCCACCCCGGGGACCCCGAGAGGTTACCAAAGGTCAGTGCTTTCCTCTCTCTCTCTCTCTCTCTCTCTCTCTCTCTCTCGCTCACACACAAACTCACTATCAAATTCTCCACTCTACTGTATGTTGTAAATTCTATGTCCTATGTTGGTTCGACTCGGCCAGATTCAAATCAAGAGTTACCCTAAATCCGGATTCGTATTAATTTTGAGATTTCGATGAACAATTGAATTCATATTGAGGTTTATATTCACTTTGAGATTTTGAGTCATAATCACATTAAGATTCATTCAGATTCAGGTTCATATTTAGATTCAGATATTGATTGAGCTTTCATTTCGGATTCATATTTAAATTTACCATGACATTTAGATTCAAATTGAGATTGAGATTCAGATTTACATTGAGGTTCATATTAACAATAGAGCAAGATTCATATTCAGATTCAAGTTTCGGTTCATATTGAGAGAGAGATTCAGATTCAGTTAAAGATTCCGAGTGAGATTTGGATTTAGTTTCACATCAAGATTCACATTCATATTGAGATGAGACTCAGATTTAGATTCAGATAGAGATCATTATATTATGATTTAACCAAACAGGAAGTGGTGTGTGTGTTCACACAGGAAGTAGCCACCCACGCATGTTTACGTGCAAGACCGTGATTGTGAGTTTTTTGGTTAAGATTGACTCTGATTGAATTTTTTAATCAGAATCAGATTGAGATTCAGATTACTTTTTAGATTCAGAATGAGATTTAGATTCTCATTGAGTCTTAGATTGCAATTCAGATTGAGTTTTCCATTGAAATATAGATACAGGTTTAGCTTCATTTTGAGATTAATATTGACGTTTAGATTCAGATTGAGATTTAGATTCACATTTAGATTTATATTCAGATGACAATGACATTTAGATTGCTTTTAAGATTGCATTTTAGAAAGACAGATGAGGTTGTTACAGATGAGATTCATTTTGGGATTGAGATTCATAATCAGATTGAGTTTAAGATTCAAAGAGAGATTTAAATAAAGATTGAGATTGAAAATTAAATCGACATTAAAATATAGATGTATGTTTCAATTGAGGTTGAGATTTGTGGGTTCCTTCCAGCAGGAAGTGGTCATCGTGGCATGCCCGTGAGTTTTTCCTTTGACGTTGTAAAAATGCCAGGACGCGTCTAAACGATCATGTTTAAAACAAGATGGCCGACGCTCGTGTTGTGAGGTGAAAGTTGACAGTGAGCGTGCACTCATTTAAGACGCGCGCGTGATTGCGGAGGCAGCGGCAGATTGCGTTCGGCGGCGGCAACGAGGGCGGACGTGCGGTGACGGTGAACGCGGCTGCCAAATTGAAGCCATTCATCAAATGGCGACACGCCACAAAAAGCCGTTTGTTTGTAAATTGATGCTAATCGCCGGCGCAGGTCGCACCGCCGCCGCCGTCACGGCCGGCCTTCACCTCTTCCTCACCATGAATATTTATGCCTTCCTCTGACGTGCGGCGCAATGGAAAGCTTTTTGCCGGCGAGGTGGCGAGCGCGCGACCGCGCGCTGGCGGGTTCACGGCGCCTGTCGCTTCCTGTTTGCTCGCACCTGCGGGCGTGCGTCGACCGCGCTTTGATTTGCCGGCGCGCGCCGGCTGGACCGTGACACGCCAATCGCGCGCCGTAACGCCATGGAAGCGTGTCACGTGACAGCAGAACAACAACAATCAACACGGCCGCTGCTGATTGATGAATTCCGTCTTTTGGTGTCGAATCACACGCCGGTGGCGTGTCGTTAAAAGCGTGTGAGCATGTCATGTGACATCGCTTCATATGAGCCGTTAATAATCGGGAATGAATAATCATTAGAGCCGCTGCCGGTTGTCCTTCAGGGTTGAATTACAAGTCAATCACACGCCAATAACATGTGGTGAAAGCATGTAAGCTCGATGATGTAGGGCCGCGGGGCGCGACCCATTCGGTACCAGGCCGTTTTATTGCCCGCCCCGTTGGTGATGAGCGTCCGATCGGAACACTCCGGTCACCGCCGGTGGCTTCTCGCGATCCCCCCGCACAATCGGATTCCAAATAATAATAATCGGAATAATAGTCCTTTTAATTGCCATCCCTTTGTTCCAAAACAAAACAACAGGGCATTATTTCAAAGCGACAGTTCCTGGTTTGGTCCGTAACAATCTTTTTTTCCCCCAAATGTCTTATTTTATAAAAACACAAGATAATCAGTCCGCTTTGATGGCGGACGACAGAAATTGAAGAATATTTACTGTTGAGAGGCTGAAATTGCGAGGATTCGGACCATTTTAAGTCAACGATCCGAATAGCCGTCCAGGAATTTGATCATCGATGAGTTGCGGATGAATGGAATCATTGTTGCGCCGCACGTACGGCGTCAGCGAGATCCGTCATCCACGCAGCCGCCGTTGCCGCTCAATGAGGCGTCTCATGCGACATGAGAACACGCGTAAGCGTCACCAATAATCAATACGGGAAAAATGGATTGATAAATGAAGCCTTGTAGAGTTGAAGTCGTCATTGGTTGACAAAGTTTTTCGTGTCGAATTATACGCCGATCGAGACAAAGCGTCGATTGATAAATGGATTGTTTGATCGATTGCCCGACGGAAGTATTTGAACGCAGAACGAGTTGTCGATTGTTCTGACCTGTCGCCGCGCGAAGAGAGGAGCGGCGAAGACGCGGCGTCTCCAAGCGTTCGGATGGCGGGGAGTCGAGACGAGCGGCCGTTGCCGCGGGTCCTCAGAAGAAGCCGCGTCGGTCGCTAACGGGCCCCGCCCGCCGTCTCGCCGGCCTCGGCGCTGGTGATTTGTCTTAGTTACGAGCGGTCTGACGGCTCCCCCTCTGGGTCGCGCTCGTCCCGATCCGCCGGCGCCCCCCCGGCAGGAAAATGAGGAGGGGGAGGATGAGGAGCTTCCAGGTTGTCGTTTGTTTATGGCTGCGTTGGGAATACCCCCCCCCCCCCCTTATCTGCTCGACTAGAAGGGGTGTCAAATAAACGGCCCGTGGGCTCAAACCGGCCCGCCAGGAGATGCCGGAGGAATTTGAAAGTGAACACGTACATAATTGTGACGTTGATGTGGAAAATGGAGTGGGAATCGTGACTGAGTCTTCATAAGTCGATTGAATTTGAAAGTACAATGCGGCGGACCCCCGCGCAGGCATCAATTCTTTCTCCAAATGTTTTCCTTTTGTTTTTTTGAGGCGGGCACCCCCAAAACACTTGTTCCAGATGTTTTTGTGTTGAAAAAAAACAACAACCATTTTTCCTTTTTTTCAATGCAGTTGTCAATTATTTGCGGTTCCTGCGTTAGGGTTAAGTTGGCTAAGTTAGCGGCAAATAGTTTGGAGCCTTGAAATACAATCGCCGTGATCAGATATTCTGCGCAACATGTGGACGACAAACTGAGAATGTTATTAAATCTAAACCTTTCCCAAATGTGCTCGTTCTGTTTTGCCTTAAAATAAACATAGAGTCAATTATCATGATATGAAGTAGGATCTAATTGAAGTTGTCCGGCCCCTTTGAGAACAAATGCGTTTGTTTTGTGGCCCCCGAACTACGACGAGCTCGACGGCTCCGCCGCCGAGAGCGTTTTTTTGTCGTTGCGACTTTGTGGCGAGCGCAGCCGATCCTCGACGTCGGGTAGGTTTTCAAAGCCGTCGTCGCCACGGGCGGCGGCATCGGGCCAATATCTCAAGATATACGGTACTCGTGAAGGTCGCCGATACTTCGGGCAAAAAAAATAGATCATCATCTGACACGGCGTGCGTCCTCTTCGCCAGTAGTTGGCGCTACACTGCGGGTCGGAAGGAAAGATCTTCGGTCTCCGTGATGCGTCATCGTGTGAACTGAAATGTTATAGTGGTATCGGTATCGATGAGTCCTTAAGAGTGAATACTTGTACTCGTATCGGTCTGAAAAGACATTTGTATGGGACGTCCTTGCTGTGAACCCTTATAAATGTACCATTGCTCAATATTGTTACATATACAAAACACATGTACGGATAGTAAGTTTTACAATCAGAAGCCGGTAAAAAAACATTTGTTTTTAATGTATTGTGGAAAAAAACAAAGTAATGCTTGCAAAAAAGATATCGATCTGCATTTTAGGGTATTTGAGCAAGACCCGCAAAGTCGACGCACGCGATTTGCTCTCACGGGCCGCGTGAAATGATGCGGCGGGCCGGATATGGCCCCCGGGCCGTGAGTTCGACCTTTGCGCGCCATAAAGCGCTCTCCACGTATCCCACAATGCATCTCGCATCAAGTGTCAAAAGGGAGGACGGGAGGACGGGAAGGTGCAATACCCAAGGGAAGACCAGCAGAGGCCTCCACCTTCCTGCTCGTTTGCTTCGTCTCATCCGTCGCTCTCTCCATCCTCCAGCAGCTCGTCAACAAACACACGTGTAGCTCTCCCTTTCTTTTTCTCTCCTTCCCGCCCTTCTCCTTTCGCGTTGCCCTTTTTTCTCCCTTTCTCTAGTTTCTCCTCTCCTCTCCCTAACCATTTGCCATTTCTCCTTCGTCCTTTTTCTCATGCCCTCCTTCTCTTTGTTTCTCCTCTCTTTTCCTTCCTTTCTTCCTGCCCTCCTCAGCTCCCTGCCTCCTCCTCTTTTACATCGCTTATCCTCCCTTTTTGTCCCGCGTTGATTTTGAACGTTTCCTTGTCCTCGCCACAGATTTCGACAAAGTAAAAACCGACTCCCCGCGCGTGCGCGTGTGCGTGTGTGCAGGAAGTGCTGTTGAAGCGGGCGGCCGACCTGGTGGAGGCGCTGTACGGGATGCCGCACAACAACCAGGTGACCTCCTCTTCACGGTTAACCTAAGCTCGAACCTTTCGCCTTTAACCCCGGCGACCCGCCCCGCCGCAGGACGCGATCCTGAAGCGGGCGGCCGACCTGACGGAGGCGCTGTACGCCGGCGTCCCTCGCGGTCACAACCAGCTGCCGTCGCTGAGCGGCGTGGCGGCGCACTCGGGAATGATGGGCATCAACTCCTTCGGCGGCCCGCTGGCCGCAAACATCTCGGAGGCGACGCAGGCCGACCAGGGTGAGCCCGCTCGCGTGTCCGACGTACGCCGCGCTTCTCGCTCGTCCGAGAGCGCCGCAATAGTTGTTGCGGTTCTTTCCCAAAATTGCAACGTCTTCGTTCCATTCTTTAGTTATCATAAATAACGTCAAATCAACGATTTGATTTATACATTCAACATTTGTATTATTTTTTTCTCAATAATTGGTCCATTTATTTCGTGGAAGAAATATAGCCAATAAAAAAATGTCATCAAAAAGCTTGACATTTACATTTTCAACTCATTTGATGAAATAATTGGATCATTTCATAATTGGTTTATGAGTGTAGTCACTGATGGCGTAGCGGCGCACTCGCCTGACTTCGGCGCGGGCAGCGTGGGTTCAGTTCCCACTCGGTGACGGTGCGAATGCGAATGCGAGTGCGAGTGCGAGTGCGAGCGGTCGTCCGCGTCTGCACGTGCCCCGCGACCGACCGGCGACCAGTTCGGGGCGCAGTCCGCCTTTCGCCCGAAGTCAGCCGGGTTAGGCTCCGGCGTCCCGCGACCCTAGCCGCGGGATGAGCGGTGTTGAAAAGGGATGGTTTATGAGTATAATCGACATTTTTTAATTTTGGTTGATTTATTTCATGTAAATAATTTAAGAGAAATATTTCTAAACAGTTGACATTTGGGTTTGATTGGGCGCGCGTGTGCGTGTGTTTTTTTTCTCTCCAGGTTACTCGCGCAGCTCCAGCAGCGTTTCTCCTCGCGGGTACGTGCCGAGCTCCACGCCGCAGCAGTCCAACTACAACGGCATCAACGGCATCGCGTCGTCCGTCAACGGCTACGGCGCCATGAGCAACCTGGCCGTGCCCGGCTCGCCCGGCTTCATCAACGGCGCCGGCGCCAACTCCGCGTACGCCGGTATGTCGCTCGCTCACTCGGGCCAACCGGAAGGCACGTCGGAGGGAGGGTCGGTCGGTCGGACGCACGCACGGCACGGCACGGCACGTGGCGTGCTGGCGCCTACCCTCGGGAGGCGGGTACGCCCCGAACGGACGGTCGCCGCCGTCGTTGAGGAAAAACTCAAATCCGCTCGGCGATCGGTCATCGCGGCAACCGAAACGGCCCGTGCGCTTGTCCCCCAGCTTTCCCTTCCCCGACATACGGCGATCCTCATGAGAAGAATTGCAATAATAATTCACTAACACGGCATCCGTCACACTCCGACATCACCGACGCGTTTTCTTAGCTCAGCTGAGCTTAACATCGAAACGGGAAGCGCCGCTTTCGTTTATCCACGGGACCGGCCGACGTTTCGTACGAGCGACGGACGCCGCTCGTACGCTAAGCTAGGCTAACTGCACGGAGACTCGTTGAGGACTGAAGGCATAGAAAAGTTCTTCCCCCGCGCACGAGTCGAGCGTGCGCCCTCGAAGTCCCGATTCGCCGTCCGCGCCGACAGTCGCGAAGGACTTCCGAATGCGAATCGTGACTCCTCGACAATTCCAATCGGATTCCAGCAATCCCTGGCTATATTGCGGTCCACTCGTCGTGGAATCGGCTCGCATAAGGTCCATCGGATTCTCATTCTTAGCAGAAAAAGAAACCTTTTTCACCAGATTGCTTGAGAATAAAAAGAACAATGACAACGAAAGCGATGACAAACCGCAGTCGGAGCTTTATGAAATAAATTGACAAATACCGACGGCTAGCTAGTGTACACGTTCAGAACAAATGCAAGTCAAGAGCAACATTCAGCTTCATAACATCCCCACAATGAACTGCGGGCTCCCGTCGTGCTTTTTGCCGCCGACATTGCGGGGCTGTCAGCGGGACCAACGGTGCCGACGGTTAAAGCGGGAAGTCGCCCGTTTACCGCCCGTCCGCCTGGGCCGGCGTCCGCGTTCTTCGCGCAGGTCCCTGCCCAAGAGGCGCGTGCTTGTCTTTCGGGTGTGCGCGGGGCGACCTCAAGGAGACAAATCAAATACCCGCATCTCTTTCCAAATTTGCATTGAAATGCATGTATGAAAGATTTTGGGGGAATTATATCGCATAAGTAATTGGTCGCATATTTCACGTATTACAGGTTTTTCTGGAAAGAGTAAAGGTGGGTTTACTGTACGCTCACTCGCCACCATCTTGCGCGTTTGTTGAATTCACCGACGTGAGCCGGTTGCCTCTTGCACTGGTAGCCTCCGTCGCTCGGACTTGATAAGCTAAGCTAGGCTAACTGCGCGGAGACGACGAGCATCGACGGTCGCTGCGCTCGAGTCGTTTCTCCGAGTTACGGATCAACTTTGTCCGACCGAGGCCACCCGTCCTCATCGTCCTCTTCCTCACGCGTGCGCCAGCCCCCGTCCGCCCCCCCTCGCCCGCCCCCGCCGCTCACGTCCTCCTTCCTCACCCGTGGTCTTCCTCTTCTCCCTGCTCTCGTAGGCGTGCGTTCGTTCTCTCCTGTGACTATGGTCTCTGCGGTCAAACAGAAGAGCGCCTTCGCCCCCGTGGTGCGGCCACAGACCTCCCCGCCCCCCACCTGCACCTCCACCAATGGCAGCAGCCTCCAGGGTGAGCATAGCCCACCGCCCCCCCGCCCCCCACCCCCCTCACCGCCCCCACCACGTCGTACGCCGGGTCTTGAAGTCAAAGTTGATCCATAACTCGTGTGTCGGCGTTTCCGTCCTTTTGATAGGGGCGACAATGTTCGGCTCTTTTTTTAACACGTGAATGTTTTTCCCCAAATTCTGCCCCTGAAGCCAGTTTGACGTAGCGAAATGAAATTCGGCAGACATATACATCAGAAGAAGAGCCCGCTAAAAGTCTCAATAAGCCATGTCCGAAAAGACACTGAAAGTCTGCCATGTTGGTTGAAAAGCGCCCTTTTCCCAGGATCCTTTGAACGTTTTCAAACGACAAATCAGCCCCCGAAGGCAGTTTGAATTCGCAACATGAAATTTGGTCATTTGGTAAGCGGGTCTATCACGAGTAGCGCCAGAAAAAGGTCTCCTGAGGCTGTGCTTGGTTTGAAACGGCCATTTTGGGTTCATTTGGGTCGTTTCCTGGGGTCCTTTGAATGATGACAAAATTGGCCTTCGGGGGATGAGATTTGGTGGACATTTCCATCATGAGAAAAGCCAGCAAAAAGTCGGCCATTTTCGAGTCTGAGACCGGCGGAGTCTTTCCGGGTTTGAAGTTTTGCCTTTTTCCTCTTCGCAGCGATGGCCGGTCTCATCGTCCCGCCCATGTGAGACCCCCGACCGGGCCCCTCCCGCCGAGCTCGACGGATTCCTCTACGCGGCGCTCTGAGCCTCCGCAGCTTCCCGCCTCTACTTTGAAGGTCACGTGACTGCGGACGATGTCATCCGGAGATGGGGGGGGGGGGTTAGTTCCTGTTTCTCGTGCCGCGGGTTTCCGGGAACATCCTGATGACGTCATCATCGTTGGCCAATCAGCTTTGAGCAATCAGGCGCTTCCATATGTTTGCTACAAATGTTTGCATGACGCTTGCTTGAGTTCCAAGAATAATCTGTGAAGACGGCAAGTTTTTTTCCGCCATCTTCCGGGCAACACTTTAAATAATGCAAATTTCTGTTCATGAGCCTCCAACTTGCTTTTCCGCGTCACGATGGAACAATCTTTGAGTCATTTTCGGAATGGGGCCAAGTCCTGAATTCCACGAGCCAGGAGTTCTGTCCGGCTGCCAATCAGAGTGGAGTCTTCCTGAAGGGGCGGGACCGTCTTGCTGAGGGGGCGGGACCTACGCGTCTTCCGGCGTCTTTGTCAATATGGAAGCAACTTTCTGAAGTGTCGGAAAAAGGATTTCCCTCCTTGGAATCTTCTGCTGCTTCTTTTCTTTCTTTTGCTTATTCTTCTTGTTGCTTCTCTTTCTTTTTTTCTTCTTCTGCTCCATTTCATTCTTTCACTGCTTGTTCTGATTCTTCTTCTTTTGCTGTCAGTGTGATTCTTGTTTTTCTGTATTTATGAGCTTCATTTGATGTTGGGAATCTCCATGGAAACATGTTTATTGTCTTAGATATTGTAAAAAAAAAAAGTTTTGTAAAAAAAACAAACAAAAAAAAGGCACGGCATCATTATGAACGTTGGCTACCTTTTGTAAAAAAAGTGTTTCACACATATACACGCATACACAAACACACACCAGCTGAGCTAAAAGCTAAAAAAGAAAACAAACTGTTGATGTGATGTTTTTCCGTTTGGCGGTTTTCCGGTGAAACGTCTTTTGAGCGTCACTCATCGCGTCCTCGTCTTCGTGCCGTCGTGACTCTCGTCCTCCTCTCCTGTTTCTTTTTCTTTGAGCTTCCGCCTGTGAAACAGCGCCCCCGCTGGACACTTTGTCTACCACTTTTCAATCAGGGACCTCAATCAAGAAAAAATGGATTTGTTTTGAACGTCCTCCTCAAATCGACGCGATTGCAAACTTTGATGAGAACGCTTGAGTTGGATGACGAGCGCTAACACGCCGCACCAAGCCCGTTGTACGCACGTACGTAACGCGTTGATGAGGTTCAGCCTTTTTCTTATTAAATGAGTGCAATGAAACTTTTCCATGGGGTAGTCTCAAGGAATTCTTTAAAAAAATAAATATAGAGTGCTTTAGTATAAGTGGTTTCAGGAAGTCAACTTTGACCTTCGTTTTCAGTGTTTTCTTTGCGTGTGCGTGCTGAAAAGGTGAAATGTACGCAGAGCGCAAAAGGTGACGACTGCGTACGGCCAGCCACGCTGTACATTTGGACGCGCGCGCACACGTCCGTCCGTCCGTCCGTCCGTCCGTCCTGTAGGCACACGAATGCGGGGGACGCGCATGGGCCGCTTTCATATCGTTTGGTCAATAACGGTAGTGACACCTGTCAACAGGTTTTTGGGGCAATATTCTCCGGGTAAATGTCTCCCATGCTGCAACAGCCACGCTTAAAGTCCTATTTTCAAAAGGTTATTGATGGTTCAACGTTCAATCCTTATTGGGCGGTGGCCCACTGAACGACGCGTCTTTTTATAACGGTAAAGACACGAACAGCTTCCAACAGAAAAATAGGCCCTTCAAGGTAAGTCGACAAGTTTGTTGCAAATCATGAAAAAACATTTTGGCATGAATCGTTTGAAGAGTGTCCAATAGTTCTGCAGAAAGCAAAATGTCCGTTTGAATGATATTCAAATACTCGTGTCAGATAAATGAATGGATTTTCCTCATGAATCTCAGTGGGCCGTGTCTTTAGCGTTATTGATTGAATTCTATGAAAATGGCCCGCGTGCGCGTGCGCACAGTGCATCGACACGTACGCACTCGCATTCAGACCGTAGGTACATACGCACATTTGCCTTCCTTCAATGCATATGTGCATGCGTACGCGTGTGTTCCTTTGTTTCCTGTGTGCCATTTGCGGACTCGCGCTTTTTGTACAGAAAAACTCTTCAATAAAGATGACATCACCTGACTGACTCCGCCCCTCTCGTGTCTTTGCTCAGCCGTCTCCGTACAGCATGTTCATCGACCGTACGCGTACGGTCCAGGCGCATCGCCGCACGAGACGCTAGCTATCCAGACGTCAATCGACGTTCGCACGAGTGCGTCGCGAGAACGAGAACCGGACGGGCCGACTTGGAGGAGGGACGACGGACGGGGGGCGGGAGGTCGCCGACACTCGCGACGACCCGAGCGGAAGCCAGAGACGTCACGGCGTTCCGAGGAGGAAGACGTTCCGGTCCCGACGCAAAATCGAGAAGCGCCGGGAAACGCCGACGACGACACGATCTTCACGACCTCACCTGCGACTGCTGTTCTTCCCCAAAACTCCTCCTCAACCTTCGACCGACTCTACAACCCGTCCGCAACTTGTCCGCTTCTCATGCGCTTCCGCTCCACTTCTTATTCCGTTCTGATCCACTCCGAGTCCAGTTCTCTTCCATGTCTCATCCGATTCCGATTCCGATTCACCCGTAGTCCAGTTCTTACAGATTTTTTGCGGGTCGGTGGATTTTGGGCTTTGTCCCCCTTCCGCACGCGTGCCGGTTAGGGTGGCGGATGAGCTAGAACCGGTCCCTGCTGACTTCGGGCAAGAGACAGGGTACGCCCTGGACTGGTCGCCAGCCCGTCAATCGCTCAATAGAGACAAAGTATGGAAATACTGTATTGGTCAAATCATTGATACCGATGGAGAATTTCTAGGAAGGCATACTTGAGAGGGCAGGCAGAAACGTTAAGGGGGCATCGGTTTATTTTATTTTAGGATTTATTATCCTTATTTATTCGGCCACTAACTCAGCGATCGCTATACGGCATCTTTCGCTCGTCGACGCCGTATGAAACAACAACACAACAGTACTAGCTAGCTATTGCAGTACTCACTTGTCACTTGCGTCGCAAGCTTCGCTCCACCCGGGCACGAATTGCGTGAACCGGACAAAAAAATACACAAATGAACACCAAACCAGAATCAGAATCAGCTTTCTTGGCAAAGTCATTTGTCTCCGGTAGTTGGAGTCGCTCTCGTACGACGACAGACAGCCGCTGGAACAAAATAGACATTTAGGACATAAAAACACACGTACGGGAGCGTCATCGAGTAGACTCTCGAATCTGCTCTTCAGAAGAAGACAGAAATCTCGTACGATAATCGAGGACGTAAAAAAAGAAGACGAAGAAACACGGCAACGATGCAAGAACGCTGGTGGTCTTGGGACTTTCTTTTACGGAAAACCCCCTCACTAGAACTCAAGAAAAGACTGCGGAAGAACTCCCGGAGCTGGCGCGAAAGCCAACTTTATCGTCTACCGCTCGAGGCGAGTTCCCAAACGAAGCTAACGGCTGCCGTAACACGGGTCGGACCCGTTTGATTTGATTTACGGCCGCTTCCTTGTTCGTGGGTCGGGTTTCACGTCACTATTCACCGAGTCGCGACTCGGCAGACGTTCCCCACACGCGTTTTTGTCGTAAGTATTGAACACATGTAATATCTAAGGTCAAGTACACGCATAAAGACAATCGGGCTGTTTTTTCCCCGTTTCGCCGCTCCTCCCTGACCGAGCGCGTCGAAGGCTTGACAATCTAAAAGGATCCTATAAGACGATCCTTGCGCGCTGAGGCGTGTTAAGAGTGGATTTGTCCCAAACGGGTCGGGGCCGACAATCTTAGCAGTCGAACGCGTCCGACATTTACGACCAAAACGGAAGGCCCGCTTGTCCTCGGTCACGACGCCGTGAATTGTTAGCCAATCGGGAAGCGTCCCGACAAGGAACCGGGGGGGGGGGGCAGCACGGCTCAGGCAGTCGAGGGTTCGATCCTCGGAAGAATTCTCCTGACGTTGCGTCACCGGAATTCGGTGAATGAGGAGACGGCCCAAAAAACGCTTGAATTGTTTGTGTGCTTTCAGTCTAAGCGGACGGTTTGGTTGTTCTTGTGATTTAGACGAAGCTCACGTTGCAATTTAGGAGCAATTGATTCTGAAATGGAAGAAATTCCAAAGGGTCCACGAAGTCGCGAGAGAAATCCATTTTGCTCGCTAGCGTCTCCACGCGCGTTGTGACCTCACGCGACCTTCGGTGCCGCGTCCCCGAACGGACGTTTTGCGACGAGCGCTCTCGTCTTTCTACCGCAAAGACAACGCGTGTGTCCAAAGGCGGCGGTCGGGCGTTCCCGCCGGGAGTCGTGAAGAGGAATGGAGCGCGGCAGCTCTTATTAAAACAATGAAGCCGCTAATTACGCCGCAATTCCCGCGCACGAGCGGCCCGTAATGAGGCCGCGGCGGACAACCCGCCGACGCCATAAATAAGACGTTAGACGGCCCTAGAGGAGCGGAAGGCAACCGGCGCCGGTCCTCCAGCACCTTCCGCTGACGGCAACACGCAATCATCGCATTCTCCCGGCGGCCGTTGCCTGTTGTTTACACTCGCAAACGCAAACGCAAACGCCGGCTTTTTATTTGAGTGCGCGTGACGACGGCCGCAGTGGCGCACTCACACTGTTTTTCGAATGAATTCCACTTTCTGCTCCTTTTCCGCTTCCTGTTCTTCTCGTAACTTCCTGTCTCGCCACTTCCCGTTCGTTCAGCGACTTCCTCTTTTGCCGCTTTTTCACTCGCGATTTGTTGTGACGTTTGCAGACGGACGATGTCCGTCGAGTCTTTTTTGGGCCCTCGTTTTCTTGTTTTTGGAGTCGTTTCGCTAAATGCTAAAGGTGATGACATCACTTCCTGTCCGTTCCCGGTGTTGCGGGCGCGCGCGTGCGTTTGCTCGCAATCCCCCGATGAGATGCCGCTGTTGTGTTTTTACGGCGCGCCTCGAAGGAAGCGTATAAAGAAAGAGAGAAAGGGGACCGGGACACTTTTATTGTTCTTTTTTACACGTTTGACCGCTGCCGCGGCGGCGGCGCCGTTAATGACGGACGGACGGAGAGAGCGAGCGACACCGTCACAGGAAGTGGCCCGATTGTCGGCGTAAGTCGCGCACGCGCTAATTAGCGGGCGCCGTAAAATAAGTCAAAGTGGTCAAGCTAATGAGTCCACCAGAGGGCCCTTTCGCGACACACATTAGAACACATTTTTCCTCACATTATTATTCTCCTCTTCTTCTTCTTTTGGGAACTTCTTCTCTTCCTTCTCCTGCCGCAGCTCCGGACCACGGAAACACGTTTTAATTGCGTGCTGCTCATTAAGACGCTGTCGATGTTTCTTCAGGGCGCTGTCAACGCATCATCGTCCTCAAATCGCACTTGCTGTGGAAATCGTTTTCGAATCGAAAACGCCGGTGCCTTGAGATACGAGTCGAATTCGTTTCGTTACCCGAAACGCAAATCATCTTTTCCCAAAGAAAACGAAAGGAAGATGCCATGAATCTGTCCCAGACCCCCCAAAACAAAAAAAACAGGTTTTTGAAGGAAAACGAGCAATGGACGGACGGACGGATAAACCGGAGGTCACGCAAACGTCGCTCCCGGCTTATTACGTTCTCCTAAATTAATTACAATTCTTATTTCATACATCATCGCTACAGTAGGTTCGAGTTCGATTTCATGCACACTGTAATAATTACGATCATTATTGTTGTGTGTGTAGGACACGGCCTGATGTCATTGCGAGTGTAACCCGTCGATAATGAGTCATCGATATTGATGAGCGGGATCCCGGGCGGGCCGCTCGTCGATATGCAAATGAGGTGACTGCAATATGAGCAGCTCATTTGCATAATACACAACATTATTAGCGCGCCGCTTTCGTCGTCGTGTGCGGACAGGAACGCTTTTCCATTCAAATTTGATGCAGGAACCGCCGGCGTGAAGGTTCCGGGTGGGATCGGCGCCCGCCCGCGTGCCCGCGTGCTGAAAAGGATGCAAAGCTGAGTTGCGTTTGCAGCTGGCGGAGGTTTCGGGATGAGCGCCAGAAGGAAACGAAAAGTTGCTGAAAGATGAGAAAATCCTCGAGCGTGTGTGAGATCACGACGACGATGATGACGATCGCGACGGAGAGGATTAGGAATGGAGAACAAAATGTCGGGAATCGGCAGTTTTTGCAAAACAAAAATCCAAATCGAAGGCACATTCATTCGGATAAATCCTTTAAAAAAAATTATCATCAAATAATGCATGAACGAAAGCCAAACCTTTTTCATTCCTTCATTCATTCATCGATGCATTCAAGTCTTCATTCCTTCATTCCTTTGGTCGCCACACGAGACAAAAAAGGTCTTTTTTACTGGAAAAGAATCTGGCAGCTCGGTTGCCAGAATTTTGCCATTTAAAAAAATGGAAACATCTTTGCAGAACACTTTACAGTATCGAAATGGTAATTGAATCAGCCTTTTCTGATGATTTAACGTGAACACGCTGCTAATCTTTTAAATTGTCAATATTTTGTTTTCTTCAATTACACTGACCCATTATAAGATTATACAACGCGAACGGCATTCAAACTAGAAATTTGCAAAGATATTGTAACTCTGGAATGTGAACAATCAACGTCAAATTGACCGACGGGTCACGAAATTGCTCACAAGCCCAAGTGACGCTTTCATAAAAACACGGGCGCCGGCCATATTTGTGGCGGTTCAATAAGGTACACGTTCAACAAACTCATGGAAACACGAACACGTGCGAAGGACAAGCGTTAGCGTCCGTTTGACTGAATAATTCAACATTGCGTGACGCAATGCATTCTGGGAACCGCATGGTTTCACAGGATTTTTTTTATGGCCATTGGATATTTGTGTTTTATTTATTTTTTATTC
This sequence comes from Phycodurus eques, assembly GCF_024500275.1. Lineage (NCBI taxonomy): Eukaryota > Metazoa > Chordata > Actinopteri > Syngnathiformes > Syngnathidae > Phycodurus > Phycodurus eques. Next base: position 29,565,387 of record NC_084533.1, read on the forward strand.
ATTTGATTTTGTTTTGTACAAAATATGTATATTCATTTTTTGCAACGTTAAAAAAAAGATACCATTGTTTTTTTTTTTTAATTTATTTTCCTCATTTTTCATTCATTCATTCGTCAACCGTGCCACTTTTCCTCACGCGGGTCGCGGGCGTGCCGGAGCCTACGCCGGCTATCTCGGGGCGAGAGGCGGGGCACGCCCTGAACCCGTCGCCAGCCAGTCGCGGGGCACGCAGAAACGAACAACCATCGCCACTCACAATCACACCTACGGGCAATTTCGAATCTTCAATCAACCTAGCGTGCATGTCTTTGGGATGTGGGAGGAAAGCGGAGCGCCCGGAGAAAAGCCACGCAGGCGCGGGGAGAACGGGCAAACTCCACACGGGCGGGGCCGGGATTCGAACCCCGGTCCTCACAGCCGTGAGGCGGACGTGCTCACCGGTCGGCCGCCGTGCCGCGAAATATCGGAATCAGCAGTGACCTAAAACAAAAAAGAAAAGCCCTCGTTTATAGTTCAGTTATCTGTGAATTCAAAACACATATTTGGACAGTCAAATTTGGATTTGGCATTTACAATTATTACTGTAAATGTAACACTTTCATGTTTTTTTTTTTTTTCGTTTGCCATTTTTTTCTGCTACGATTTTATAGCGCTTGAATGTAAAATGTGGACACTGCATCCATGAATCGGTGAAGGTAATCCTCCCTTCATTCACTCTGTATCCATTTACCTGTTCTGTCATTGAGGAAGTCAATCATATGATTGTTCATTCATTCCTTTTTTCCCGCTAATTCAGTCACCAATTCACACAATTTGTGACATCATATCAGCAGACAAGATTTGCTATACTGTACATCTTTCATCGACTGTCATCGCATCCAAATATGACTGACATTGAATATATGAAGCGAATCTGTGTGCGCCTAGTGTGTGCGTGCGTGCGTGCGTGTGTGTGCACGCTGACAGCTGACCTTTATTCACATTCATGTTTTTCCCTCCACGGACCGAGGAGGAGGAAGGAGCTCCTCTTCCTCTTCATCCTCCCGTGAAGCGTCACCGCGGGGTTAATGTAAGTCATGTATCTCATTACACACACACATAGTCACATCCCAGCGTGTGCGCGGGGTGGGCCACGGTTCCGCCTGGCCGGTTCCCGGTTGCGGCTCCCCGGGGAGTCCGTCTTGGCCTGGAGTTTTCCCTTTGTTGAAAAAAAACCTGGCCAAAGTTCTTCTTTTGCGCGGCGTCGACGTTCTCACGGCGGAGCCGTCCGGCACATCTGCCGCCGCTCCCGCCGCCGGACTTTCCGGGTCTGCTTCGGAAGGTCCCGGAGAACCTGAGATTCTGACTCCGGCCCGGAAAACGCGAGGAGCCTGTCAGGGATCTTTGCGGGACGACCTTCAAGGTGTTCTGGAAGCATACCAGGGAAGACCTGGAAGGACAGGTGACGCGTCAACACGTCCGCAAGCGTGACCCCCTCCGAGACCTCCTCCAACTCAAACCGCGAGCTTCTTTTGGACCTCTTCCAGAACCCAGACCGCAAACGACACGTAGGGCTCTATTTTGGCGACGAGCGCAAAGCCAGCGAGGAGGCGGGCTAGACCCGGTGTCGCTAATACCGAAGCGCGTTTAAAAGTGGGACGTCTGCGCCGGTGTGGGCGTGGCCACAGACAACTTCAATCCCGTCCGGTCGACGTTCCTTTTAAAAACGGCGCACGGAGATGCGTCGGTGCGGAAGAGGACGCAGCCGTCAGTGCGTGACCGGAGCGTTCAACGTTAGCGGGTACCCGAATTAAATACGGCAGGCCCCCGCCATCGGTGGGTTAGGCACCGGGCCGGACCGCGAATAGCCAGATTCCGTGGATAATTGACGGCCATTATCACTGCATTGGGGGGGAAAGGGAATTATTACCCCCCCGCCGAAATTCTCGACTAAGCGGGGCGAAACAGCCGATAAGCGTTTTGGGGTTTGTTTTTGCCGCAAAACACACACAAAAAAAGGAAAATGATTGAAAAGAAATTGGGAAACACTTGACGACCGTGCGGAAAGCGACTTCGATGGGAACAGGGAAACATCTGCCGCGGACTTCCCGACAGGAAGTGCGAACTCGCGGCGGAGGGCGGGGCTTCGTCATCAACCGCCCGCACTTCCCGTCCAATTCCTTTCACTAAACGTCATCATAGCGACCGAAGCTTGTTATGCATCTTTCCTGAACATCCCAGAATATTCCCGGGTTAACACTTCCGTGCGTGCTAAACACGTCACAAGATGTGAAACGGGTCACACGACATGATGCTAAACGTGCCGTGACGCCACCCTTTCTCGCTGATCCGAAACATGCCGGCAAAGCTTTGGTCTGGTTTGCAGTTGGACTGAACATCCCATAATATTGCCGTCGCTGAGCGGCTCGTGAGCGCCACCGCGTTTGTCATGACGCCGCCACCTGTGTGCACAAAGGAGCCAATTAGAGCGGGCGAGTTTTATCACCCGCCCCCTCCCGACCCCACCGCACCGAACCTCCCGCTCGCCGTCGAGTAAACCGCCGACGTGATTGACCCGCAGCCGCGGACGCTAAATCCCTCGGCCTAATTAAGAGATCCCTCCTCAGCGTTCCGGGCCGAAGTACCCCCCCACCCCCCACCCGACCCCCGACCCCCGCCCCACTCCCCCTTCTGCCTCAGAAAACATCTGACGTGAAATCGATGCGTTGGGGGGGTTTCAGGTACGGGATCGCGGGAGCGGGGGCCGCCCCCGGCCGATAAGCCCGCAGAGCGCTAATAGGCTCCGTTGTGATTCGCTGAAATCTGGCTGCGGGCTCCGCCCCCTCCAGACGCATAAATAAATCATCTTCCAACTTTGCCTCAAAAACAAGACAAGAAAAAAAAAGTTGTTGTTGTTGTTGTTGTTCGCCGGCTGGCAGAAGATTCCGCAATTTATTCATCATTCATCCATCGGTTGAGGCCCTCCGGACCGGAATCCGCTTTCTGGGATTTGAATCACCGACTTCAGGTAGCGCAAACTTTCTCTCTTTCTTTCTTTCGGGCGCCCGGCGGCCCGCCCGCGGAGTTCCGAGCCTCGTTCGTACCTCGCCGCCCGCCGCCGACATCAAATATTCACGGACGATCTGCGAAGCGGTCCCGACTCATCCCGACCGCTCCGACGGCTCCCGTTCAACTCTGACCTCCGCCGGAAAACAAAATCGGATCAGGACCTCACTGTCCAATCTTTCAATTCCACAAACTAAACAAAAAACAACCCAAAAATATTCAAATGTGAGCCACTTGTGAAACGCATTTGACAAAAGATCTGATACAAGAAGTCTGTCACATGATGTTAAACATGTCACATGATGACATGTCACATCACGTGAGCGTGTCACACAATGCTAAAGGTGTCACGTGACGTTAAACGTGACGTGATGAGTGGATTTTACGAGGCTTACAGTTACCACGGCAACACCGGAAGAAATGCTACAAAGTCGTCGGCGTGGCGTCGTCACGGCAACGACACGATCAACACATTTCGTTCCAAATGCTCACGTGTGCCGCTTTTTGTTTTTGACAAATCATTGTTCAGTTCTCCGTGGAGCTCGCGCGCTCTCTCCCGCCCGAGCCGGCCGTATCCCGTCGATAGCCGGTACGAGCGGGACCGGCCCGACCCCGGCGACCGTCCGCCCCGTAATCGCTTTTTCCGGCCGGCCGGCGCCGTTCCCTCCGGACGGCTCGGCCGACCGCCGACTATTTCCTGTCCTGCGAGCTCACAAATGTCAACGCTCAATCGCACCTCATTGAATTGAGACTCACAAAACTGCGCTTTCATTCACTCGCCACAAAACACACGCACGCACACGCACACAAGCTGCGAGAACACGCCGGAATCAACTTGCGTAATTCCCAAATTTCACTGAGGAGCACATATCATACGAAGACGTGTTGTAACATAGGATTGTATGACATTGTACTACTTTATATTGTACAATATTGGACTGTTTTGTATTATATTCTACGACATTATATTGTACGATATTATTATACGACACTGATTTGTACGACATTGTACTGTATTGTATTGTACTACATAGTACTAGCTGGTATTTTGGTAGGTGCATGACACAGGCGCGACGGAAGGAGCAAGATGGCGTCTGGCGACAGCAATTAACAGCGGCAATCGTAAAAATTGCCAATAAAAAGTTGTGAGGAGTAAAAAGTGGACGTGGAGGTTCTTTATGTTATAGAATAATAGATCTTATTTATGGCGCCATGCCTCTAATTGTCATGTGAAAGTGGCAGGGGGGTCGTCGGGCCGGGGTTCTCCGGGGACCACTGAAGGCTGAGGACTGGGGCGGGGTTGGGGGGGCGTCGGACGGGACCGTAAAGTCCTCGGACCGAGAACTGAGTTTGGTCTCCTCGGTGGGTGCTTAACAGCCTGATCGGTGGCGGACGGGCAGGACAACTACATTGACGACAGCAGCATTGCCAAAAGCAACATTGGCAACAACAACATTAACAACAGCAACATTGACAATAACAACATTAGCAACAACAACAACAACTTTGACAAAAGCAACATTAGCAACAACATTGACAATAGCAACAACAACAACAACAACATTGACAAAAGCAACATTAGCAACAACAACATCAACAATGACAATAGCAACAACAGCAACATAGAAAATAGCAACATTAGCAACAACAACAACTTTGACAAAAGCAACATTAGCAACAACATTAACAACCGCAACAATGACAATAGCAACATTAGCAACAACATTGACAATAGCAACAACAGCAACATTGAAAATAGCAACAACAACATTGACAAAAGCAACATTAGCAACAACAACAACATTAACAACAGCAACATTGACAATAGCAACATTAGCAACAACAACAACAACTTTGACAAAAGCAACATTAGCAACAACATTGACAATAGCAACAACAACAACAACATTGACAAAAGCAACAATAGCAACAACATTAACAACAGCAACAATGACAATAGCAACAACAACAACAGCAACATTGAAAATAGCAACATTAGCAACAACAACAACTTTGACAAAAGCAACATTAGCAACAACACTAACAACCGCAACAATGACAATAGCAACATTAGCAACAACATTGACAATAGCAACAACAACAACAGCAACATTGAAAATAGCAACATTAGCAACAACAACATTGACAAAAGCAACATTAGCAACAACAGCAACATTGAAAATAGCAACATTAGCAACAGCAACATTGACAATAGCAACATTAGCAACAACAACAGCAACATTGAGAATAGCAACATTAGCAACAACAACAGCAACATTGAAAATAGCAACATTAGCAACAGCAACATTGACAATAGCAACATTAGCAACAACAACAACATTAACAACAGCAACATTGAGAATAGCAACATTAGCAACAACAACAACATTAACAAAAACAACATTAGCAACAACAACATTGACAAAAGCAACATTAGCAACAACAACAGCAACATTGAAAATAGCAACATTAGCAACAGCAACATTGACAATAGCAACATTAGCAACAACAACAACATTAACAACAGCAACATTGACAATAGCAACATTAGCAACAACATTAACAAAAACAACATTAGCAATAACAACATTAACGACAGCAACATTGACAATAGCAACATGAGCAACAACAACCCTGACAATAGCAACAATAACAACAGCAACATTGACAATAGCAACATTAGCAACAACAACAACATTAACAACAGCAACAATGAGAATAGCAACATTAGCAACAACAACAACATTAACAACAACAACATTGACAAAAGCAACATTAGCAACAAAAACAACATTAACAACAGCAACATTGCCAAAAGCAACATTAGCAACAACAACATTAACGACAGCAACATTGACAATAGCAACAATAACAACAGCAACATTGACAATAGCCACATTAGCAACAATATTAACATAGCAACATTCCCACCTGTAACCCCAAATACACAACAACATCAAGAACCGCATTTTCATTACACTACAAGAAAGAAGATATGAGCGTGTGCGTGCGTGTGAATGAGAGAGCGAGGTCTTTATTTGAATCAGCATTTTTCATTGTTGTGTTGCTGTTTGAAGGTGTGGGTGTAAGTGGGGGGTGGGGTGGTGCCCCTCCCAAGGGGGGAGTTGAGGAAGTGTAGAACCAGATGTAATTGCAGCCATTAAGTGCAGATCACGCAGGCACGCACGCACGCACGCACACACCATTACGTGTGAATGAAACCTTTTAGTCGCTCGCTGCTCATCCACTTAAAATGGCCGCTGCCCACTTCAGGCTTACTGCACATTGTGATACATTGTCCTACATTTGATTGCACTATATTGTACTGTACTATATTTTGTGAATTGAACGACAATGTACTCGCACTGCACTACCGCTTGCAATGCACTCTTCTACAACACGTTGTACTATATCCTATTGAACTACATGTTACTACATTGTACTCCATAGTATTGCATTGTACTTACTATATTGTACTGCGCTACATTGTCTTGTACAACATTTTACTATATTCTATTGTAGTACATACAGTAGTATTGTATTACATTGTAAAACACTGTATTGTACTTGACTCCGGCTTGTAATACGGTGTACTACATTATATCGTACTGCTGTCAAAGTCCATTTGTGGCATCAGATGTTGAATTTGAATTACTAACACAGATTTATATTCAAACTATTCAATGTACTTTTCAGCTTCAAAAATTCAGCGCAGTCAACATTCAGTGTATATTTCAACATTGGACAGTCGACGTAATTGACATTTACAATTTACGTTAGCCGTTGGAGCTCGCATGACGGAAGAGGGATTTGGCGCTCCGGCAAGAAAACCGCATCCGTCATGTATTTAGTGTGACCGACACGACCGAGAAGTGATAAGAAAGGGATTATTACGGGAGCGTTGACACTGGGGGCAGGCAGCCATCTTTGAAGGCCAACTCAGGGCGAGTGAGAAGAAATCTCCGACTTTCCGAAAGTGACGTTTTGGGGGAAATACACAGATACGGTGTTTCATTAGCGGCTGAATATGTTGAATCTTTCAAGCTGAAAAGCACATTGACTCGTTTGAGGGTAAAACAATTCAGTGTTAGTAAAGCAGATTCTAAATCTGATGGCACAGATATACTTACTTATACCACATAGTATTGTGCTGCATTTTACTACTGTACATGATGCTACATTGTATCGTAGCACATTGTGGAGCTGTAGAGGGTGGCGGCGGGGGAGTTGCGTTACCGTGACGATGTTCTCACCATAACATGAGTTGGAAAAGCAAAAGCTTGTTCCAACACAGTTATTATGATTTTCAAATGTTTGGTGACATCGTGTCACCGGAGCCAAAATGGGATGTGCCGAGGAAGGGAGGATGACATTTTGGCGTGGGGGGTTGCGGGGGTCTCCAGGGTGCGGTATCTGACAGGAAGCGCACTTGGCCGACATGCGATGATTCGTCGTCCAGATGTTCCTTCCTGCCTCCGCAATTAACGTACGATTCCCTAGATCGTGTGCGGCGGCCTCGCTGGGAAGATTCGCAAGCCAAAAGACGAGCCACAACTCATTCGACATGACGGACGACAGATGCAATCGCCGAAAGCGCCGCGCTCGCTACTAGCGCCGCCGCGATTGCTACAAGTTCTCGCTGAGTACCGCACTCAATACGCTCGCTAGATTCACGACACGACAATGAGAGAAGTTGCCACACTCGCGACGATCGTCAGTGCCAGGTGGCGCGTTCATAACCGTCGATGCGGTTTGTCGATTGAATGCAAAAGGCAATAAAAGGCATAACGCTTGCAAAACGGGCGCATTTGAAATCGCCGTCGGTGTGACGTAGTTTTGCCAATTAATATTCAAGTACGGGCGGCACGGCGGCCGACCGGTCAGAGCGTCGGCCTCACAGTTCTGGGGACCGGCTTCGATCCCCGGTCCCCAGAACTCCGCCTGTGTGGAGTTTGCACGTTCTCCCCGTGCCTGCGTGGCTTTTCTCCGGGCGCTCCGCTTTCCTCCCTCATCCGAAAAAAAACACGCGTGGTAGGTTCATCGACGACTCTCAATTGCCCGTAGGTGCGAATGTGAGCGCGAATGCTTGGTTGTTTCAATGTGCCCAGGGATTGGCCGGCGACCAGTTCGGGGCGTAGCCCGCCTCTCGCCCGAAGATGGCTAAGATGGGCTCCGGCAGGCCCGTGATTGCTGCCATCGTGCGCTTGCATCTCTGCCTCCCAACGCACACGCACATCTGCATCTTTTGCACAATTCTCCCCCAAAAAAGCTGTGACTGTTTTTTTCCCCGTCAATGTCTTTGTGTCTCCAAAGCGTTCTCCGTCAATTGACCGTCTGTCGTCGTACTCGAGCGGCTCCGACGGCCGAAGACAAATTCCCGGCGTGGATTCCGATTCTGATCCACACGAGGCCGCGCTTGTGGATGGACATCCACTTCCTGTTCCTCGAGTTCATTAACACCTTCGCACGTCAAACGACAACAACTAATTATTCACTTCAGTCGTTCGTGACACACGCGTGTGACGCGTCTCAACACGCGCCGTTTACAAACATGACACGGACAGGTCGTGATCACGTGACCGCGTTAACCCGCGCGAAGACGAAGAAGATGTTGGCTCTCGAGTCTCCGGACTCTCAAACGCTTTCGCGACTGACTGCAGTGTGTCCAAAGCAAATCCAAGCGTGTTTAGCGTGTTTGGTAACATTTGGCATGTTCAGAGCGCTTCAAGCGTATTGTGCATTGTTCAGGGTGGGCTCAGCGTGGAAGCGCGTTCGGTGTGTTGTTCAACATCCCTTAAGCGTGTTTAGATAGAATGTTCTGGCGTATTCACGGAGTTCGGTGTCTTTTCGTGCGGTTCGGCCTGTTTAGCGTGCTTGGCGAGGTCTCGTGTCGTGGTTCTCAAACGTTTGACACCGAGTACCACCGGGGGAAAAGTACCGCCAACAGAGTGATCCTAACACTACGAAGAAAAAAAAAGAAAAACAATCATTCTGTTACTGTAAATGAGCATCGTTGGTACTGACAAATATTTCTCTGTAATTCTGTATTTGATTGTTGTTACTTTTTTATTTACACATGAAGAATACAGTTTAACTGGCGTGTTAAACGCGCAACGCATTGCGGGTTAATTATTCATAAAAAGTGAGAACTCGCGGCACGGTGACCGACTGGTTAGAGCGTCTGCCTCACAGTTCCGGGGACCGGGGTTCAATCCCCGACCTGCCTGCGTGGCTTTTCTCCGGCCACTCCGCTTCCATCCCACGTCCCAAAAACATGCGTGGTAGGTTGATTGATGACTCTAAATTGCCCGAAGGTGTGAACGCGTGCGCGAATGGTTGTTGGTTTCTATGTGCCCTACGATTGGCTGGCGACCGGTTCGGGGTGTACCCCGCCTCTCGCCCGAAGACGGCTGGGATGGGCTCGAGCACGCCCGGTAGAGCGGTACAGAAAATGGACGGATGGAAGTGAGAACTCTCAACATGGTCGGCGGCTGACGTCACACAGGAAGAAAAAAAAAGTTTTCTCGAACTTTGCATCAAAATTACTGTCGTGGGAGCAACGGCGTGAGTGTATGTGTGTGTGTTTCTCATTTACGTACACGCACGCACAATCACACACACACAGTTGCCTTCATGGACCACAATCGGCAACAGTTAAGAGTCTTGAGAGAAGTACTGAGAATGGTGTGCTTGTTGACGTTTGGGAACTTCCTGTATTGTGTCGCCATGTCAAGTCTGCATTAAGTTGCTGATTTCATGTGGCTTCAATTACACAAATATTGAAGTTATTGCTTCATGTTGATGACATCCTTCTGTAACTTGTGTAATGGGTACGGTTAAGCTCATGCTTTTTTGGACTGTGGATAAGTGATATTCCTGCCACTCGGCAGCTGCCGAAAGTAACTCAAAAGTGACTTTTTCTAACTTACTTACTTTTGAAATCAAGCCATCAGTAAAGTAACTCAGTTACTTTTTCAACGTAACTGTGGCAACACTGGTGCACATTGCCCATAAACTCCATAAATAAAATAAAATCAATTAAAATCATGACCGACATTAAAATACAGTCGTGTAGTAGGGTTGGGGGTGGGTGGGTGGAGTTCGGTTCTTCGCAGAAACCGCGTATTGGTGGTATTTCCCAGCTTATTTACGCTTTTTTTTCAGCAATTAAAAAAGAAATGATAATAATAAATCCGTTACTGGCAGATTTTGGCTAGTCACGGTCGAGCCCGGCAGATGGCGAGCTCCGGCGCTCGCTCTAGCGGTACAGCTCAGCAGCGGATTTGGCTTCATCCCCGGAAAGATCACGCGATGCGACACGGAATATTTGATTGGCCGTTACATACGCGACGTTGCCACGCCGCACGGTGACATTTGAACTCGCAGCCAGTGGCCGCCGGTCAGTCGCTCACGAAAACTAGTAGCGGCACCCCACGCGCCGTGCCACAGTTCAGTCGGGTTCCGAACCGCTGAGTTTACGACATTTCGCGTCTTTAGCGCGCTTGTGGCAGCGAAGCGTGAAAGGCCGCGAGAAAGACAAAAGAAAAAAAATCAAACCGCTTGGCCATAAAAGCGCGAGGAGTCTGATCCTGATCCTTTCGAGGTCGGGCTGTCAGCGCGCACATTAGCCCACCGGCCGCCATCCCACGCTCCCCGCCCACCGGCCCCCAGAGTCGACCGCTCGTCCAACTTAACGATTAAAAGCGCGGCTAATGAACTGTAGGATTAGCGAGGTGATAATGGTCGGCGCCCAGGCCGCCTTAAGTGGCGCTTGGTGTCGAGAGCTCGCCGGCCTGTCAGCACTACAAAAAAACAACAATCAATCAACCTTTGTTGTCGGGCGACATCAGGACGACAACGAGACAAAAACAAACGACTTCAGCTTTATCACAAACAATCTTACGTCGTTAGACGGTGTGACTCCTCCCCTTCGCCGTCGTTCTCAGCGTCAATGTGTCAAGTGTTAACTATCAAACGAGCAAAACAAAAATACATTTTGATAGCTTATTCACCACTTGACTGGCACTCACGCCGTACTTAAGCTTTCTGATCTCTCCTTTAGAGAAATGGCCAGAATTAGAAAGTATCTGTACTGTTTGTTTGTTGTTTGTTTTGGTGTTCTTGGGTCAAAATTGACAACACCTCGCACTTGCTGCCCGGCCCAAAATACCTGAGCGCTCGACACATAAGAGTGACACACACAGAAGCACATGACTTGACGGTAGCGCAACAAAGCTAACTTTAGCGGCCCGTTTGCACCAGGGGTTCCGTTCGCTACGAAACTGATCCTAAGCCGACTGTCGAGGAACCACATACCCACAACAAGTCCTCTAAAGTCCCCCGCATCTTATACAGTATGTGGCCGCCGGTCCGCCGCTTGTTATACAGTACATAAACGATACGGTATGTTTAGAGGACTTGTTGCGGCTCACCCTCGAATGAACATCAGCGAGGTCGTTAACGTGAGCGAGCAGTTCCTCTTTTTCTCCAGTCCCATCTCGTCACGTTTCGGTCATGCGTCGTCGCCGTCACGGCGTCGTCATGAAAAAAAAGGGGCGTCAACAAAATCATTTTGGCATCGTCCTCCTTGACCAAAAGCAACACTGGCGCCGGTAACCGGAGCTTCCGCCAGGTAATGATAGCGGTGACGGGTTCAAAAGTAATTGAAGTTACCCTATTTCAGGGTAACTTTTGGGCAAGAGTTGCCGTACACCCGGGACCGGTCACCGGTCAATGGCATACAAACAAAACACAAACTGTAGGGCGCACAGACAAACAACGGATTAGTTGCCAGCCAATGTCAAGGCACAAATAGATTTTTGGTCAACTGAAGGTGGTCTAGCGTGGTCTAGCGCCTGCGCTACGGTGGCCTGGAAGTGCAAAACAATATAACTAATTGTGAAACACTTTTAACATTTCAGGAACCACAAAAATAAAACAGAAAACACTTGAACATTTCAGGAAAGACTAACACAAAAGCAGAAACACTTTTACAAAAAGACGAACCAAATGACAAATAGGGACAGCCGGAAAGGGAGGGGCCCATTTCACAGACATTCTTGGACATCCCGCGGCCTCTGTCGGCAAGACCCGCCCCGCTTCAACACGATTGGCTCCCGCATGGCGGCAAGGCGAGGCTACGCGGATGGAACGTGATGTCCATCCCAAATAGCGATTGGATCTATTGACGGCCTGAACGGCGAGCCTGCAGAGGCGTTTGATGCTGTGTATACAATATATTGTACTTGATCACATTTCTTAAACCATACAAAGATCGATTAAGAGTTAAGGAAGAAGCAGGATGCTAAAGAGAGAGGAAGCTGGCCAGAATTCAAGGGAACGTGTGGTTATGAGCAAGGAAGCTGCCGGCTCCGTCCATTTTGCAACGTATCGTGCGCGGGATCTACCTCGCATCCATTCTGGTTACGAGCTACGCTTTTTCATCGACGGGCACATTATACATTATGAATATCGTTTAGCATTGATGTTAAACAACATTTGATGCTCTCCGTGCTATTTATATGGCTTGAGCCGAGGCGACGCGGCGGAACGGCTCGCAAACCCACGTTCCGTCCGCGTAGCCTACGGGGTTGCGATGCGGGAGCCAATCGTGTTGAAGCGGGGCGGGTCTTGCCGACAACGGCATGTCTGCGAAACGGGCCCCTCCCTTTCCGGCTGCCCGTAATTGTCATTTGGTTCTTCTTTTTGTAAAAGTGTCGATGCTTTTGTTTTAGTGTTTCCTGAAATGCTAAAGTGTTTCGTGTTTTGTTCATTGGTTTTCTGAAATGTTAAATTTGTTATATTGCTTTGCACTTCCAGGCCACCGTAGCGCCGGCACCAGGTTGCCCCAACCGAGGACCACATGAGCGCAGGCCTGTTCTAAAAATAGCTCACCACCGATGGGACATTGTGATTTCCTGGGAATGTTGTCACTTGATCACTTGATCATTTGAAAATGTAAACACTTTCAAACATGACTAGAAATAAAGTGCTGATATTTATCTTTTGTTAAGTAATTGATGATAATTGTGAGAAATCAACATGATGGGTGTCCGAACATTGATAAATTAATAATTAGTCATAACATCCATGCATCCATTTTGTGAGCCGCTTCTCCTCACGCGAGTCGCGGGCGTGCCGGAGCCTATCCCGGCTGTCGTCGGGCAGGAGGCGGGGTACGCCCTGAACCGGTTGCCAGCCAATCGCAGGGCACATACAAACAAACAACCATTTGCACCTACGGGCAATTTAGAGTTGCCAATGAACCTAGCACGCTAGTTTTTGGGATGTGGGAGGAAACCGCAGTGCCCGCAGAAAACCCACGCAGGCACGGGGAGAACACGCAAACTCCACACAGGCGGGGCCGGGGATTGAACCCGGGTCCTCGGAGCTGTGAGGCTGACGCTCTAACCGGTCGTCCACCGTGCCGCCTAGTAATAACATATTTAAAGAAAATGTAAGCGAATTTGCTATTTCACAAATATGTATCCAACTGGTAGCCCTTCGCATGAATCAGTATCCAAGTAGTAGCTTTCCGTTTCAAAAAGGTTGCTGAGCCCTGGTTGGCAGGAGTTAGTAGGTTTAGTGACGTTCAGTGTGTTTAGCATGTTTAGAACAGTTTAACATAGTTTTGCGTTTCGTGTTTTTAGCGTGTTTAGGCCGAAGCCGAGAGTCAAACCGCGAACCTCGGAGACAGACGTGCTAACCGTTAGCCCGCTGCGATATGAATCCATCGAGTAAAACAGTGCAGTGTGATCCCAGCCGTGTGTGGTGTGGTCGTCATGACGATGATGTCACCATGGTATTTACATCAATCGATGAAGCTGCCAGTCAGAGGTCAAGAGCCGGGGGGCGCGTTTGAGCCGGGCTTCGCTGTCCCTGCGTTGGCGGCGGCATCGCGCTGACCCTCGCAGCTTTGGCATTTTCCCGCCTTTTGCCACCTTTTCCCTGGCCGCGCATCACATGACGGGTCACACGCACACACAAATCACCAGAGACCTCAGGCAACAGGACACGCGACATTTGACAAGCAAACTTTATAATGGTCAGAGACCAACCAAACAGACTGGCAAGACAGCCAGGCACACCTGTGGGCGGAGAGAGTCGATGGGTCGACGCATAAAACGAGCAGACAGGACAACGACAAAAATCATAACACTGGAAACGGAAAGGATCTGAACTGGGGCCGCAACTAATGATTATTTTGCAACGTGCCTGCACACATTTTCAATGGGAGACGGGTCCGCGCCGCTGGCAGGCCAGTCTAGTACTCGCACTCTTTTACTTGCAAGCCACACTGTTGTAACCCGTGCAGAATGTGGCTCGGCGTTGTCTTGCTGAAATAAGCAGGGACGTCCCTGAACGAGACGTTGCTTGGATGGCAGCATATGTTGCGCACGTTACCCAAGCCGTGGGCACTAACACACCCCCATATCACCACAAATGCTGGCTTTTCCACTTTGCGCTGATAACAATCTGGACGGTGCTATTTGTCATTGCCCTGGAGGACACCACGCCCGTGATTTCTAAATACAATTTCAAAAGTGGGCTGGTCAGACCGCAGCACACTTTTCCACTTTGCATCTGCAGTCCATCGCAGAGAAGCCGGCCGGCGGCGTTTCAGGCTGTTGTTGATATATGGCTTTCACTTTGCATGGTAGAGTTTTAACTTGCATTTGTAGATGTAGCCACCAACTGTGTTAACCGACGATGGTTTTCGGAAGTGTTCCTGTGCCCACGTGCAGCCAATATCCTTTACACAATGATGCTGTTTTTTCTGAGCCTTTTGAGAATGCTCCTTTTATACCAAATCGTGAAGACTCACCTGTTTCCAATGCGTCACCTGTGGAATGTTCCAAACAGGTGGGGGGGGGGGGGGGGGGGGGGTCATTTGTTGCCCCTGTCCCAGCTTTTTTGAAAGGTGTTGCAGGCATCACATTCAAAATGAGAGAATAACTGCAAAAAAGAAAAAAGGTCATCAGTTTGAATATTTAAGATCTTCATTTTGTGGTGTATTCAATGAAATTTAGGTTGAAAAGGATATCCAAATCATTGTATTCTCTTTTTATTTACGTTTCACAACGTCCCAACTTTATTGGAATTGTGTCAGTTAAAGACACGTAGTTCACATATGTAGCGTCATGTGTTCGACGTGTATGAAGGACCACGGAGAAGACATGTCATGTGTTTCCCAGTGTGGACATTTTGGACACTGGTGATCATTGAGGACTTTGCGTGTTTTGCTGTGTTGACTGGGAAACGTGTTGCGGGCGTGCGCGCGCGCGCACACACACACACACACACGTGATAGACACGCACACGCCAAGAAATGGGTGGGTTTGCGAGGTTGCGCGTCCCGGGAGGACGTCGTCGGAGTCCGGGCCGGGCGTCCCCCGGCGCGGCGGTTCACCAGGTGTTGTCTGCAACAGGCAATTAGTGGAGGAGGTGTAGCTGTCAATCACGGGAGGGGGGGGTTTGGGGGGGGGGAGATTAGCCGCTCGGCCGTAATTAGCGAGCTGGAGGCTGGCGGGCCCCCAGGATAAAGGCTTTGCCAATAATGGACCCTCGGGTATTAATTACTGAAGGTCGGAGGCGGAGGAAAGGCCGGGATCTTAGCAGCCGAACGCGTAAGATGATTGTTTAAATTTCAAAAATAATACTGCGCTGACAGTTGTTGGCCTCCCGCCGGGACGCCGCTACAAGGTAGCTTGCGTAATTAGCTTGAAGAGGAAAGGCCACCGCACACGCACGCATGCACACACACGCCTGTTTGTCGAGAGCACGCACACGCCAACGTGTGAAAAAACACCAATGTGACGGCCGCCAAGAGGATAAAAAGGGGAAAGAAAAAGGAAAAAAGCAAAAGAAGAAGGAACAGGTACAGGAAGTCGAGAGCAAGAAGAAGGAAGTAGAGACGAACGGGAGCATGTGAGGCAGGAGAAGAAGGAAATTAAAAGGAGGAGCAAGAAGTAAAGCAGGAGGAACAGGAAGTAGAGATCGAGAGCCTCTTCCCATTTCGTGGAACTTTCCTTTCGTATCCGAGCAGGATTGGAAGAGGGTTAGCTATAATCGGGCCGTCGAACGATGATGTCAGCTAGCAAAAGCGGAGTCGGATTCGTTTGAAACATTGCTGCCCTAACCCTATCTTTCAAAGGAAGCAACTTTTCATCGAGCCTGGACCCCATGACCTTTTCAACAGGGGTTATGGAAAGGTCAGGAGATTTGACTTTCCCAAGAGGCCCTCAGGAACTGCAGGTAAAGAGGAAGGGACAAGACGTAGGGAGGGAGGAGCAGGAAGTCGAGCAGAATGGGCGGGAAGTAAAGTGGGTGGAGCACGAGAAAGAAAGTCGAACATGACGACAATAAAAGCACAGAGAGGAACAACAAACTTATTTTGAATTGACGTGAAATCGGTTTTCAATCATTTCTTCATTTCAGCAGCGCGATGATGTTGATTATGATTTTGAAGGTGTGTGTGTGTGTGTTGACATGGGGTCAGTGAGATATTTCTTGTTGTTGTGTTGCTCCCGTGGGGCTTTTAGGGGTTTGATGGAGAACATAAACATGTCGTCAGACGGGCCTTTCCTCTTTTTTTTACTTTTGCTTCTTCATCATATGATGGCCTCCAACTCCCGGATGTGCACTGTCTTGTGTGCGGGACGTGTGTGCGTGTAACACGGTCCAGTGCGACTTTATGTAATCTGTCAAACGTCACGTGACCTTTTGTTCATACTAAGCTCCACGCTCGGCCAGCGGCGCGTTAGCTCGTCTTTACAAGTGTGCGACAAACGCATGACGGTAAGGTGCACAATCGCAACGGACACGTCTCCAAGGATAGCGGCGCGCTAAAGACGCTAAGCAGCTACATAGCATTAGCAGGCTGAAGTTGTTAACGTGCTAATGTGGCTAGCCAGGAAACCGTCCTAAAGTTAAGAGTTGTGTGCTGCTGGTGGGAGCAGACACATACACACACACACACACACACACACACACACGCACAGGCAGTAAATGTAGTTTAGCGTCTAGTGTGCACCTGCACGTGCCCCCCGGGGGCACCTCACTGATGACCCCAATAAACATGTCACCGAGCTCAACTCATCGCCAGACGCTGTAAATAAACAGCAGTCTACAACACGCTACACCACACCATATAGGTGTGCGTGTGCGTGTGTGTGTACTAAAAGGCAGGAATAGGAAGGAGAGAGAAAAGAGTCGAAAGTAAAGCACGAGGTGTCAGAAGTGATCGGAACAGGAAGTAAATACGAAGAAAAAGGAAGTAAAGATATCGGAACAGGAAGTAAATACGAAGAAACGGGAAGTAAGAAGGCAGTAGCAGGAAATAGAGTAGAATGGCAGGAAGTAAAGTGGGTGGTGCATTGAGACAAAGGCAGCGAGAGGAAGGACACTTAAATGCACTAGTCGTTCTACTAGTGCGCCCGATTGTCTTACTAGTGAGGACAAAGAGCGTACATGCCCCTTAAGTCGGATGCCCAGATATGGAATAATTGCTGCGAGCGCTTTCCGTGGTCTCCGTGGCAGCAACGGAAGGTTCCGTCACCACCGAGCGGGTTCGCCAGGTTAATCCACGTAAACGTCGTCGGCCGTGTTGCTGACGTCTGTCGAACACGCTCACACGTTATTCAATTGTTTTATGAATACATTTCCACACGCGGTGAGTCCAATAAATGGACGCCACGCTTTAGCCGAGAGCGGCGCATTAGAACGACATACGGAATCCGCCCACGACGAGCATCGGTCACAATCGTGTAGGCTGCCTTTGGGATCAAGTCAAGTTTAGGTCTACAGTAAACCCTCCTTTATCTCAGGGGTTACATTCTTACGTTACTATATAAATGTATAAGTTTCACATATGCGATTCAATGGCAATTTGTGAAAGTGCACTTTAGAGAGGTGCAGGTATTTTTTTGTCCACTCGAGGTCGTCATCCCAACACACGACGTGGTGTGAACGGGCTTTGACACGCTTCCTCGCACTGACGGTCCCGCAATGTCGTCAACGGAAATATTTCCAAACAGAGCTCAAGTAAGAACCTTAGCCGCCGCTGCTAATTAGCGTCCGGTGAGCCAAAAGACTTGCCGCCGTCAACACAAACAGCATAAACGCGTCCGTATGCAAACGAGGCGGCAGCGAAACAACAAAACATCGATAATCAAAACTCGGCGCCGTCGCGTACCTTGCAAAATGGCGAGCTGCACATGAATATTCACGGCGGCACGAAGTGGATTAGGCGTTGTGGGGATGTGTGGTTTTGTAGTTCTGTGTCCGTGGGGTTTTTTCAGTGTGTGTGTGTGTGTGTGTTTTCAGCGCATGTTTCTTCCAGCGTGTATGTGTGTGAACGTGTTCTGTAGCATTTGTGTGTTTGTGTGTGTCTATATGCATTAGCATGTTGATCATCTCTGATTGCTAGCGGCTAGCTATCTATTGTGTGTAAATGCTACTTAATTGCCAGCGGTTAGCAGCATTAGCACGTAGATCTTATGTGGTTGCTAGTGTCCGGCCGCTTTGAGATACGAGTTCAATTCATTGCGTGACCATGCTCTTAACTCAAACGACAAATAATTGCAAATAATCTTTTCTCATTGAAATAAATGAAAATGCCATTAATCCGCTTTTATTTTATTTTTTATTAAAATCTTTTATTAAAATCTTTCTGGTGTGCTCGCCTTGGCCACCAGGGATGCATAATACAGGTCACACAAACAGAAACCAATATGAATTATTAATATTAGTCATGAGTCAGTAAAGAATATATACCAGTGAGTATTGATGTATTGTCTGTGTGCATGTGTTATTCCACCATTTCTGTTAAAATATTCGTTGCTTAAGGGGTCTGCCAATCGATGCTAACACTAGCATGTTAATGGCATTTTCCATTCATGTTATCATTAAGCTAGCGGGTCGGTCTGAAACAAGCAAATGAGTTCAACTAGTTAGTGGAATTGTCTTTATTTTCTGTTTAGTTTGATGCAAAACTTCAGCTGGGAGTGAACAAAACAAAAAGAATTCCAAATCTGCCAAACCGCTGCTCGTTGTCAAGCGAGCGGAGCTCAGTGCCGCCATGAAGCGCTCGTATCTCGTAAGTCACGTCGCTCGTACAACAAAACAAAAGCGATCACATGACAAGAGCAAAGACGACCAAACATGGCGGCGACAAAGTGCGCCAGCTGCGGGCACGGCACCCCAAGGATGCGGCGCTACGCTACGATAGCGCCGCGCCACCGTAGCGCTACGGTGCTAGGGGGGGCAGGGGAGAGGGAGGGCGGGGGGCCTTCCCCTGGTGCGAGTGCAACTTTAACGAGGCGACGGCGCGGCTGCTTGACGATTCATCCGACATCTGCACTCGCAGATGTGCAGAGACGCCGCAGAGATGCACAACGTCGCCGCCCATCTGGACGCACACAGACAAGAGGACATTTTACAACACACGCGCACACACTTTCAGTAACGACACGCGTGTGTTCTTGTACTTCCTGCTTTGCGAGGACACCTAACTCCTACAATTATGACGGCCATTTTATGACTCGCCATTTGCCGAAGTCACCTCTCCCACTCATTTATCCCCGTTACGACTTTCGGGGCCTAATGAACTGAAATCGTGACCAGCGTGCGCTAAGTTGCGGATTGCACGTGCTGTTGGAAACCACGGTTCGGATGGGCGATCCGGTTGAAAACTCCTGTTGGATGGAGCGGTTTTTTGTCAATGTCGGCTCGTACGTCAGAAGCATTGATTGTCTGGTGCCGTCTCATCACAGGTTTTCCATCCGGGCCCTCCACAAACTTTTCAAAGTTCCATTTCATGTCACTGACTTTCAGTATAGTCTGTTGGCGGGCTTACTGAAGTCGTCTGAGACTGGTGGACAGGAACTCTTGCCCGAAGTCTTTCCCATCCACGTCACCTTTCTCAAAGAACAGGAAGTTTGGAACGAAATCCTTGCCGGGTTGCCTTTAAACCTTGCAGGATTTCAGGTTTCTCCTCCGGTTCCTGTTTCCCAAACCGATTGCAAGGGAAGCCGAGAATAGTAAGTCCGAGTCTATTCACCTGCCTGTGATCGACACGTCATTCACTCCATTCTTCCCTCGCTCGTCAACGAGACCCCGAGATACTCGAACTCTTCCACTTGAGGCAGGATCTCGTCCTCGACCTCGAGAGGGCGCGCCCCCCTTTTCCCACCGAGGACCGTGGCCTCAGATTTGGAGGTGCTGATCCTCATCCCGACCGCTTCACATTCTGCTGCGAACCGCTCCAGCGAGAGTTGAAGACGGCGGCTCGATGAAGCTAACCGGACCGAAACAAAACAAAACAAAAAGCCGAGACCCGGGGCTGAGGTCACCGAACCGGATCCGCTCAATCCCCCGGCCGCGCCTAGAAATTTGTTCCATAAAGCTTCAAGCAAGAATAGGAGCCCGACGCGAACAACCAAGAACGGCCGATAAACGAGACTTGATTCAACTGGAAGCTCACTGGACAGCGAGTGACCGTAAAAAATACAAAAGCACAGAGTAAGATAACTAAAGTACTCAGCTGTATAGGAATAAAAACGTTGATAAATTATGAAAATAAAGTGCAATAACATTAGTTGCAGCTCTTGTATGGCGCAAATGCTAACGTTAGCCACTGCAGTGGTGCGCTTAGCTCAGCCGGCTGTAGCACGGAGAAGTGGTGCGTGACATATTTCTCACATACTTGTTACAGATGGAGGGGGCTCACGTCTAATTGTTTGAATTTATTTGTTTACAGCCGAGCAGGGGTGGTGGGTAAGGATGGGCAAGCGGGGGGGCATTATTACTGGCAGCATATGGAGCACATTTATCACCATTTGCTGCCGTCTTGCTAAACGACGTGATGAACTCATTTGTTACTTTACTCTTTTTTAATCAAACGCACGCTGCGCTCTAATGTGCGAGCAATGCTCGCGGGCTTTGGAAACAGCGCCCCCTACCCCCCTGCCCCGCAGCCCCCCACTCACTCACTCACTCACTCACACCCCACCGCAGGGAAATATCGGCGGTGCATCCAAGACGGGCGGGGGAGGGGCAGCGCCGAAGAAGACGGTGGGATACCTCAACTCTCCGCCGAGTCGGCGTGTTTGCTAGCATGACGGTCATTAGAGTGTTTGTTAGCATGGCGGTATTAGCGTATTTTTTACCATTAGCGTGTTTGTTACGGCAGCATTAGCAGAGGTGGGAGTAAGTCCCATGCTGTACGTGCAAGTCTCAAGGAAGAATCAAGTATTAACCTTCAAGTTTAAAGCGAGTCCAAAGTTACTGTGTCAAGTCAAGTCAGCGCTAAATTTCAAGCAAGTGGAGTCAAGTCATGACTTGGCTAACTCAAGTTCAGAAGTCAAGAAAGACAATCTTGCTCGTTCGCAACCTAAAGAAGTATATGCGCAACGAACTTCTACATTGGGCAAAGCAGGTTCCGGCTCCGGGAAATGGCGGAGTCCTTCTGCAGCAGACCGGGACAAAGTACCCGTAGGAATTTGCAACGGTGTCAAACTCAAGGCCCGTGGGCCAGATCTGGCCCGCCACATCCTATTATGTGGCCCGCGAAAGCAAATCATGTGCTTGAACTGCCACGAGGCGGCACGGCGGTCGACCGGTTAGAGCGTCGGCCTCACAGTTCTGAGGACCGGGGTTCAATCCTCGGCCACCGCCTGTGTGGAGTTTGCGTGTTCTCCCCGCGCCTGCGTGGCTTTTCTCCGAGCACTCCGGTTTCCTCCCACATCCCAAAAACATGCGTGAATTGGAGACTCTAAATTGCCCGTAGGTGTGACTGTGAGTGCGAATGGTTGTTTGTTTGTATGTGCCCTGCGATTGGCCGGCAACCGGTTGGGGGCCTGCCCCATGACAGCCGGGATAGGCTCCGGCACGCCCGCGACCCGCGTGAGGAGAAGCGGCTCACAAAATGGATGGATGGATGGATGGATGGATGATTGACTGACTGATTGTCAGACGTGCACACATTTACTAAACCTTCATTTGCAAAGCATTAATCAATATGTAAAAATACATCATCAAGAAAAGCTTGTTTTTTGGTTTTTGACTGTTTTTCCTGCAAGTGACGTGTAACACGCGTGACGTACCACAGTCGACATCTTACGCACAATATGCAATGTGTAACATGTAGCATGACATGACACATAATGTTGGATGGGTGACACGTAGGGTGTGACATGTTTCATGGAGCGATGGGTGACGCGAGTTGTAAACGTACATTGTGGAATATTAAGAGACATGTAACGTGATGTTACATGTAGAGATGTGTGACATGGTCATTGCACCGGACTATTGCAATATTAGTCGTTCGAACTGCTCTAAGTGCTCGAGGACTCTGCATCTTTTTGCACAATTGTTTTTTGTCAATGTCTTGATGTCCCCAAAGTGTTCTGTAAATTGACCGTCTGTCGTACTAGAGCGGCTCCAACGACCGGAGACAAATTCCTTGTGTGTTTTGGACACACTTGGCAAATAAAGATGATTCTGATTCTGATTCTGATTCTGATGTCGCCGGAAGTGATGTTGAACACATGTAATGTGTTGCGTGTATCACGTGATGTGTAATGTGTAGCATGAAGTCACTTGTAATGTGACGTGTTACATGTAGAGATGTGCGACATGAGTTGCAAATGTGTATTGTGGAATGTTCGCATGATGACATGTGATGTGTAGCCAGAAGTGATGTGTATCATGTGTTCGACATGCGCTGTGTGGAACGTGACGTAGAGCCTGTCCCACGTAACATGTGACACGTAGCATGTCATGTGAAACATGAAATGGCCTGTGATGTTTAGCATGTAATACATAATAATATAAAACATGAAGTTTCCGAAAAAGAAATAATAATGTAATGTGTAACGCTTTGACGTGAAGTTCAATCTAGCATGTAGCTTGTGACATGGAAGATGTGACGCGTTGTCGAGCATTTCATGTGAAACGTGCGCACGTGACGTCTGACGCATAGCATGTGAGGCGAAAGGCCGTGTCGCACGTGCCGCGTGATATGTTCTGTGTACCGTGTGACATGGAATGTAAGGCAGATGCGTTCGAAGGCAACTGGCGTGTAAGTCGAGCTAGCTCGACGGCCGACTCCGCCCCTTCGCGAGGCCTCCGCCAATTAGAAGAGCGCTCGGGTCGCTTCCGGGAGCTCGCTCCCGATCACTCGAGGAGGGTTGCGGTGCATTGTGGGAACAAACAAAACCAGCGTCTCCTTGACCTAGACGTAGCGGACGTCTCGGCCCCCCGGGACCGGAGCCCGGCGGGAGGCCCGGCGGCGGGGGCGGGGGCGGGGGCGGGGCGGTTGGACCTTGACGGGCTGATTACCGATTGGATGCCATCAGCTGCTGAGATTAGACACAACGTCGGGCCGACGCCGTCTCAGCGAGACCGAGATCCAAAGTGCTCTGGGCCGACGCGCGCACGCACACGTGCACACACGTGTACGCACACGTGCGCAGAGACACACGAACACAACCGCACACACACACACAGCGGCGGCGTGGAAGCTTAGAGACGTTAGGGAAATTAACGGTAAGACGGTGGGGGGGTTGGGGGGGGCGGGGGGGGGGGGGCGTCAAAAGGCTTGCCAAGCCTTCGGAGATCTTCCTCCTCCTCATCATCTTCCTTTTCGTCCTCCTCCTCTTCCTCCCTTTCCGTTTTGTTTGCGCCCGCCACCACCGAATCCCAGGCCTCGCCATCAAACGCCGGGCGTCCCGGCGGACGCCCGCCGCGTCCCGGGCGCCTCAGTGCAGCGGCGAAGGCGAGGATCAAAGCCACGGCGCGGAGGAGGCGACCGATCCCGCCCGGCCCCGCGAGACGTCTTCTAATAAATCGCGGCGGCCGACGTAGCTGCCGGCTCCCCGCGTAAACGTCGCCGCGGCCACCCACCCGGAAATCGTGGCCCGACGCTCGTTCGGCAACGTGCTCGTGGGCGACCTGTCGGGGGGGTTGCCGTGCCTGAGCGGGAATAAATCGGGCGTGGGGGGCTGTGTCTGGTGGGGCAGTTTTGAACTTTGACCCTTTGACCTACACGAGTGTCAACATCAACGCCTGACGACAATTTTTTTTTGCTTGCTTGTGTTTTTTTTACTGGGGTGTTTGTCCTCATTTGGGTCGCGAGGACACCCTGGACCGGTCGCCATGCGGGCGCAGGGCACATGCGGACCGGTCGCCACTCGAAGTCAGGCCGCGTACGGACGAGCGTCCTCGGTCCTGTTCCGGGGATGCGCCCAAAACACGGCCAACGTGTTGCCCTCCAGCTCGAAATTCTTCGTTGTTTGCCTTTTGTTGGCAGTGTCGGGTGATGTTTCCAGAGGAAAACTTCCCCAACTACTCCGCCCCCTCTTCTCCATCCAAGTTGTTCCGTGCGCCCCGGCAGCATCCAAAGCCCCGCCGCACTCGGCATCTGCTCAGCGGATGAATAAATGAAGCGCTCGTCCCCGCCCGCGCCCGAACTGACTGACGGCGCGACGCCGCCGTCTTAATTGCGGCCGAAAGCCGCCGACTGACGTGAACGTCGTTTTTTTCTGGCCGCTTTTTCCCGCCTTTCCTCTTTCCTGCCGCTAATTAGCACATTGTGTCCTTAAATGATTCACAAAGTGTGCGCCGTGCCCGCCGCCCGCCATCACTTATTCAGCCGCCGAGCGCCGCTTTGTGCCAACATGGCCGCCAGAGGTAAATTAATTTAGTCCAATTAAGCAGACGCTGTCAGAGCACATCAGCGTCTGGCGTCCTCGCCGCAAAGTCCCGAACATTTCCTCGGCAACGCCCTCGCCGGGGGCCAGCCGACTTTAGGAATAATTGTCAAATTCAAATTCTAATAAAATTTCACATTTGAATGTGATTAGTTTCACATTATGATGAGACAAAGTTCACATTTTACGATTTCTTGTATATATCAATGACACTGAAAAAGTCCTTTGAATCGACTTGATTCGAAACATGTACATCGGTCGCACACGATTTGAAAAAATTGTTCAACGAAGACCAAGCCGAGTCGAACAAACGGATTTCAAGTCCGGCACTCATAGGAGACGATCTCGAGCGAATCGATAAAACTCGGTGCGTCCGATCTTAAATTCTACTCTTTTACAATCGGAATACAATTACTGTTTCTCTTCAGTCCAACGATCGTTGCTCCACACTTATTTTATTTTATAATACTTGATTTATTATTTGTATTTTTCATCCATCCGTCCATTCACTGTGCCGCTTCTCCTCCTGACGGGTCGCGGGCGACTCCGGGCGAGAGGCGGGGTACGCCCTGAATCGGTCGCCAGCCAATCGCAGGCTCACTATTCGCACCCACATTCACACCTACGGGCAATTTAGAGTCTTCAATCAACCTAGCGCGCATTTGTTTTGGGGATGCGGGGGGAAAGCGGAGTGCCCGGAGAAAAGCCACGCGGGCACGGGATTGAACCCGCAACCTCAGAACCGTGAGGCGGACGTGCTAACCGGTCGTCCGCCGTGCCGCCCTGCATCATTTATACTTCATTAATATTCACAATAATAATGCTAATAATTCACAAATGTTATGCTTTATTTTGACTTCGACCTCTTTTGCTCATTTGTTTTGAACTTAGGATGATGCTTTGTTCTATATGCCAAAGTGTACATTTTGAAAAACAAATGTTCACTTGATGTGCTCCTGTTGGCTTCATTAGGCCGCGATCTTCTACTTGACTCGCGCGTCGGGCGTTGCGAGCGCGCGGTCTGGAAACGCGGCAGCTCCACATCGGCTTCCTGTGCGGCGTGGCCGCGCAGCGCGTGGGAGTTTTTAATTTGGGAGACGGAAGAGGAAGAAAAAGAAGAAGGGGGGGAGGGGGAGGAAGAGGAGGAAGAGGAGGAGGTGTCATCGCGGGAGCGGTTTGTCTTCAACCCAATGTGACGTTTGCCTTTGAGGCCCAACTTGCACACACACCCACGAACAAAAGCCTTTTATTGTGGTCGTCTCACAGGAATCTTCCCAGATGTTCGTGTTTTCTGCCACAAAAGTTGTTTTTCCACAAAAAGCATAACAAAGCTTGTTCGGCGAAACTTTGCGATTGCTACGTTATCGCCGTTGAGCTTTCGGCCAATCGCATGAATATGCAAATAAGCGTTTCGCCGATCATCTTGGAAAGGAGGTACGATGTCATCGGTGACGACACGCCTCCTGTCACGGCAATGTCGCACTTGCCGTCCGTGGGTCGTCTATTTTGACCTCCACGCAGCGGCTGACTCTCCAACGTGGTCGTAATGTAAAAGTGTCCATTGCATTTGAAAAGCCCCTCGGTTTTGTCATACAAATGCCCAGAGAGGTTACTTCTGTTTGACCCAGTTTTTCATTCCCCTTTGTCCATATCTGGCTCAGACCGCCGCCCTTCCTCTGATCGGTCGCCTCCGTGTTTGTTATGTCGACGGCGCCGGCTCGGGAGTGGAGAGGTAGGCGTAGATTTTTGCGAGTGACTTCGATAAGCTGGAGAAATTCCAACGAGCTGATTTCAGGGCAGAAAAACACCCGGAGCTCAGGAACGTGCGGACCAAAAAAAAGAAAAAGAAAAATCAGCGAATTGCTGACTCAGCGTGTGCCAAACCACGAGTATGCGGGGTCCGCTGTATATAGTGAGTATTCTTAATTTGATCATGTACATCGGTGGCACATGATTCAAATTCATTTTCTTTGTTGAAAGGAGAGAACAATGACCTCCCTTTGCCGCTCTTTCATTATATGCAATCGACCGATGTACATGATCAAATGAAGAACTATTTGTTCCGTGTATCTAATCCACGAGAAACAAAAAATCCCTTTGTAGTGATTCAGGAGTCGGAAATGAGTGAAGGATTCCGAATGTTCCCGGATTTTCAGTGGATGATTTTTATTTGAATGAATGATTCTGAACACAGTTGCTCCGTTCGGAATCAATCATTATTCCTGACTCCCCGATCGCTACAGAGGGACTTTTCATATAGCGAACCTCGTTAGTCCCGAAAACGTCCAGTGAAAATCCCGTCGTAGTGATTCGGGAGTCAGGAATGCTGAACGATTCTCATTGATTATTCCCGAATCACGACACGGAAGACCCCTGCGATTCGCGGGGATAGGGTCCGAGCGAAAAGCTGTGAATTGACACTTGCCATAAAACATGTTTTGTTTTTTAAACACCTTACTCCCTACGAGCGAATGACCACATAAGGATTTGAAGTGGACTACATAGCCCACAATCGACAAAGTAGCCTAAAAGTTCGCTCCAACTGAACTGCGCTTAGGCCGTCATTTGCTGCATTCGGAATCATCCACTGCCTAATTACTACGGAGGCTTGGCCTTTTTAGTCGCACTATATGCAATTTCCTGGTCTAGTGGTTAAAGTGCATCAATGAGCCTGACGTGAATCATTGATGGCGCTTGAAAAATCAAATGTTTGTTTGAGCCGGCTATGACAAAATGCGCGATGAATATTTCAACGGGCTGCTCGGATAAACAACGACGACAAAACAGTCATGAAACATTCACGTTGATGGACGTGTTCCTCGCCGCCGCCAAATGAGGCGGAAAGCCAAAAGTGCTGCCCGCAACTCGCATGTATAATGAACAACGCACGCTCGCGTACAGAACCGGCGCTGCGCCCTTCCCATTCAACAACGGCGGACGTCCACGTCATATCGTGTCGAAACGTGATACGGTTGACTCGGGCGTTCGGCAAAAGCAAACGACGCAATTTCCTCCGGTTGCGGTCACGTGCCTGTTGAGCGCGTGGACGACGGCCGACGCGGTGGCGCGAACGGGCGATGACCCGGGTCGACCGTCGGCGCCGTGCCTCAAACCGACGGTCCTGCGATCTCGCCCGCAACGACGCTACTGAGGTTGCAGAAAATCAAGCTAAACATCGCTCTCGACGCTTCTGTTGATTTTGTTATATTAGTTCACCGTTGCACTCGGGTTGCCATTTGTGAATTCATTCATTCATTCATCTTCCGTTCCGCTTCTCCTCACGCGGGTCGCGGGCGTGCTGGACCCCTTCCCAGCTATCTTGGTGCGGGAGGCGGGGCACGCCCTGAACCGGTCGCCAGCCGATCGCAGGCCGCGACAAACGACCGTTCGCACCGACGGGCAATTTCGAGTATTGAATTGTCTTTGGGATTTGAACCCCGGTCCCCGGAGCCGTGCCGCCCGTGTGTGAATTCACTTCGTCGAAGTCTGGCTGTGTTTTGCGCTCGGAACATTAGCCCGGTTGACCTTCCGCTGCCGCGGCAGAGACGTTTGCTCCGCGCCGAGCTTGAAAAGAAAAGCCGTCGTATCGCGAGGGATGACTGTCGGGAACTTTTCTTTTGTGGTGTGGCCGCAACACGCTGGCGTAAATTGCAGTCCTTCTCTTTCTTTGGGTGCTTGTCCGTAGCCTCGTCAGTCCCCGCCTGGATGATGGCAACTCTCGCTCCCTCACGAGTCAGTCCAAAACCTCCAGCTTGCGCACAACTGCCGCGGCAGGAAGCCTACCGACCGAGGACTCCCTCCGTTCCCGTCTCAAACACCGTCGGGAAGCTCGCCCGCCAAATCTGGCCGACCTCCTTCACGTCGCCGCGGATCTTCGTCCGCCGTGGGGGCGGAGCCTTCAGCCGCCATCTTTGAAAAGGAAACGCAGACTTTTTGAGCCTCCTCAGATCCAAAGTCGAGACTCGCCCCAACGTTTGCCATTTTAATTGATGGTTTATCTTCGGTTATTTCTATTGTATTGCTTGATTTCTGGGATCGATGACCCCGATTCCAATGAAGTTGGGGCATTGTGTTAAACATCAATAAAAACAGAATACGTTGATTTGCACATCATGTTCAACCTATATTCAATTGAATACACTACAAAGACAAGATATTTCATGTTCAAACTCATCAACTTGATTGTTTTGAGCAAATAATCATGAACTTAGAATTTCATGGCTGCAACCCGTTCCCAAAAAGCTGGGACAGGCAGGGTCGTGTTCGCCACTGTGTTCCGTCACCTTTTCTTTCAACAACATTCAATAGACGTTTGGGAACTGAGGACACTCATTGTTGAAGCTTTGGAGGTGGAATTCTTTCCCATTCTTGCTGGATGTACAGCCTCAGCCGTTCAACAGTCCGGGGTCTCCGTTGTCGTATTTTAGGCTTCATAATGCGCCACGCATTTTCAATGGGAGACGGGTCCGGACCGCAGGCGGGCCAGTCTAGTACCCGCACTCTTTTACGACCAAGCCACGCTGTTGGAGCACGTGCCGAATGTGGTTTGGCATCGTCTCGCTGAAATAAGCAGGGGCGTCTGTGAAAAAGCCGTCGCTTGGATGGCAACATATGTTTCTGCCAAAACCCGTATGTACCTTTCAGCATGAATGGTGCCTTCGCAGATGTGCAAGTTCCCCGTGCCATTGGCACTAACACAGCCCCGTACCATCACAGATGCTGGCTTTTGAACTTTGCGTCCATAACGGTCCGGATGGTTTTTTTCCTCTTCGGCCCGGAGGACACGACGTCCACCATTTCCCAAAACAATTTGAAATGCGGACTCGTCGGACCGCAGAACATTTTTCCACTTTGCGTCGGTCCATCTCAGATGAGCTCGGGGCCCAGAGAAGCCGGCGGCGTTTCTGATAAATGGCTTTTGCTTCGCATAGTAGAGTTTCAAGTTGCACTTACGGATGCAGCGCCCAACTGTATTTACTGACGTCGGTTTTCTGAAGTGTTCCCTGAGCCCGTGCGCTGATATCCTTTTCACGTCGATGTCGGTTTTTGGTGCAGTGCCGCCCGAGGGATCGAAGGTCACGGGCATTCAATGTCGGTTTTCGGCCTCGCCGCTTGCATGCGGTGATTTCTCCAGATTCTCTGAACCTTTTGATGATATGATGGACCGGAGATGATGAAATCCCTCAATTCCTTGCAATTGTACGTTGAGGAACATTGTTGACTATTTTCTCACGCACTTGTTCACAAAGAGGTGAACCTGGCCCCATCTTTGCTTGTGAATGACGGCAACTTAGCGCCAAATGTTTTCCCCACTTCCAAGTTTGCTGAAAAAGAGCACGCCGCGTAATTAAACTGTGTCTCAAATCGAGCGCGGGGGGGGGGGGGGGGGGGGGTGTTTATAAAAAAAAATCAAGAAATAAATCGAATCAAATACTCCATCCCGTTACAGAAGAAAACATTGATCCATTGACAGGTTGGAAATGTATCGATTGAGACGTCAAAATGAATGTTTGCGAAGATGACTCATCGATGTCCGATCGTGTACGTCTCAAGTTGTCCGCATGTTTTTGCTGCCAATCAAATTGCCCTTCGAGGCACATTTCATAAAACGACTCGACTTGGCACTTGCAATGCCAACTTCCACTTGGTATCTCAAAATAAAAGTTTGTCAACACGGCTTACCGACGGATAGGACTTATTACTTCTCGATACGTTGGAAATAAAAGTTTGAAAATTAGCGCTTGACACTTCACAATAAAAGTTTGCCATTTCTTGACACGGTCATGTGACTAGCAGCTGCTCGTCCAGAAACGTTTGCTGTCAACAAAATTCATTTCCCCGGCGAAAACAACTGAGAACAAACGGCGACCCGGCTGCAGACGGCGGAGTCGAACGAGGCAAAAGAAAAACATAGTACATATACAACAAACTGCAAAATGAGATATAGACGAAACCAAACAAAACATGTACTCGTAATACAATCGTCAATAACCAGACAAAATCTTCTTGTCCAATAAAACGTCGCTCCCTTCAGCCAACGCACGCAGTGGAAGCAAAAAAAGAAAAGAAAACGAGGTCATAAAAGGTTACCATTTCTCGTCAAGTCCGTCAATGAAAAGTATTACACACCGCTCAAATTGATCCAAATGAAAATTGGATCATCCAAATCATGAACAGTGCAAGTCATCAACAAGTCTTTGAGCGCCACCTGGTGGCACAAACAAGTCCCACTTCTACACCTCCCTAACACCGTATACATTTGATCACATCTAGTAAATCTGCGATCATCTCTTCTATACTTTTAAATACATATAATTAGAAGAATGAATAGATGATTCATACGTTTAAGCTTCCTTTGGTATCTGCAACCATATTTACACAAATAAAGCAGCATTCTGATGCATCTCTTATGCTTCACAAAATGTAATTGACTGTCAGTAATGTCACTAAAACTCATGTCCATGAAAACGTCCCATTGTCATGTTGAATGTTGTATTTTCCAATGACGGCGGATGGGAGCGGTCGGCCGGCGGTTGGTCATCCCGGCCACATAGGGGGCGCTAAATTACGTAGCGCCAATGGCTCAGTCTCAACTCGTCAAGTCCGCGAAGTCGTAGTACAAGACCGGCGTCGCCATAGATTTCAACACTAGTTACGCCTGCGAGCTGCGGCAGCCCGACTTACCGGCGTGCGTACGTTTCGGCCATGTTGGGGAGGTCGTCTTCCCAAAGAAGGCTTTGCGTGAACTCTGAAATTAAATTGTAACTTGCCTGAGTAAAGGGATTTCCCAACAACGTAATCGGAAAATAAAAGATGAGAAAAAGCCGTTTTGGTGGACCTCCGCTCGATCGAAGCGCCGCTAAGGAAATGGCGGCCGGTTTTTCTGTATTTAGTAACATACTTACGTAATGGTAGGGCAGTGTTTTACTCAACCGTATGCAGTAGAACGTACCGGTATCCTCGGTCTACGGTGGTTTTCTTGTGCTGCCGACTTTGCCCCTCCTAGCGTAGCGACGCCGTCGGCACGGATCTCAAAATGGGCGTGTCCTATCTACCTCCACATCATATCTGTGCCATTCTTTGCCGCAGCTGCGTGGTGACTGCTTGACCCCGGCCGCTGTTTACACGTTCGGTGAGTTCGGGATTGTTGGATTGGCCGTTAGCTTCTATAGCTAAGCCTCTCGAACAAAACATGTCAATTGGGATTCGCATATTCTTGATCGCGATGACGTCGCGTGCAGCATGCAAATGACTTGCGAACACTTCAGCGGAGTTTGAACCCAGGCAAGTATCCGAACTCGATGGAATGGAGGCAAGTCCATTGGCTGCCGTTGTGTCGCTTTGAAAGCGCGTCACGCTTCGTCACGTGGCGACAACGAATTGAAGGGAGCGCTGTGCTCAAGACGAAAGCAAACCCTTTGGGAGTCGAGACCAAGTCCATTTGAAAAGCCAGGACAAGGTTGGACAGCCGAAGAGCGTTTTTGCTTTCCTTTTCATTGACAGCCAAAAACACGGTGTCGGCACCGTGTTTACATTACATTACATTTTTACGATACATTTCAAACCTGTCAATGGATCAATGTTTTCTTCTGTAACGGGATGGAGTATTTGATTCTCGCCAAACACGGCACGTTTCGATCTCAAATCGCAGCAATTTCTCAACTCAATTCTGGCAAAAAAAATGTTTTTATAAATAAATCAGATACATCTTTGTATATCTTGAAAAATGAAATGCCAGTGTAAAGCTAGTTTACGGTCGCTGCTAACGGTACAGAACGGAAATAGCCAATTTCTCATAAGCTACAGCCAAAGTATATAATACTGTCAAATAAAGCCAATTAAAACCCCTCAATAAATGTCCCAATAAGTCAGATTCGTTGGTCATGGGTCACATCATGGGGGCGGTGGGGCACGAGTGACGTGAAACCAAGGTTTTTGTTGTCTTATCGAGTGCCGCTTCTCCTTCTCATCGCATTCATCAAGTCGAAGAAGAAGAAGAAGAAGAAGAGCAGGTCAGCGCCGGTCGGTCGGTCTCCACGGGAAAGCCACAGACCGAGACCGACACCTTCAAAATGGGGTCTCGAGACCCATCTCGAGGGGTACGACGCGAATCTCAGGGCCACGTGCGATTGCGCTGTCCTGGCAAAATAGCCTCTTCATTCAAAACAAAATAAATACCAAAGAGAGAGGATAGAACAAATAGAATATTTCTTTACAAATTGTCTGGCTCGCCAACGCCGAGGACAGACGGCACTAAGATACAGATATTGACGTGTTTCAAAAAGAAAACCGAACCACCGCAACGGATCGAGTCAAAGTCAAACACGGAGCAGTCGGCTTGCTCGCTTTGGTAACGTGATCGCTTGCATTGGGAATTCAATTGAAAGGTCATTTGCGGCAAACGTCGTCCCCGTCGTTTCGGTCGTCGTGCGTCCGTTTCTTATTTCTGCGCGTGAGGATGCGTTCTTGCGCTCGGCCCAAATCCACGAAACTCTTCGTCAGCACTCTGTTACTGCTGTGAAATTGTCGCAAGACACTTTCAGGGTCACCATTTTTCTTGTTCTTTGAAGAATCGTCTTCTCAAACAAGCGGTTAGTTAGCTCGTCCACCTCACAGTTTGGAGGTTGCGGGTTTGAATCCGAGCCGCGGCCCCCTTCCCGTGTGGAGTTAACGTGTTCTCCCCGTGCTTGGGTTTTCTCCCGCATCCAAAAATGAGGCACTTCAGGTTAGTGAAAGCTGCTTGCTTCCCTCGGCTGACGTACATTTCTCGAAATATCGTTTTTGATGACAAAAGGTGAATTACGTGCCATTAAAAGGTCGGGAAACACTGAAAACCCCCAAACGTTTTCAGCCTTGAAACGGAAAGCTGAATGCTATTGTCGTCTAGTGTATGCCTTTTCAGGCAAAACTGTTGTCACGGCGACCATTTTTCTCAAAAGTTGACTTAGTAAAACACGTTTTAGTTGTCCAGATATCGGATTCCGTGTTGTTCGGCTTGTCACCGACTTTCATCTTACGCGTTAACAATGTCGTCCTCAACGGGCCACGTGGAGAAACTTCAGCGTTTGTTTTTTTCGACTTCTGTTGGGTGTTTTAAAACAAGAACCTGACCACCATCTCTTCGGGCGCGGCGCTTCTCCCAGGCAAAGCTTTGATTCGTGTAGTCCGCTCGGACCTTCCAGACCACCCTCTTGCCGAGACCCCCTTCATTGTTCCTGTCCCGTGCTCACCTTCTTCCCCGGCACTTGTGTCTGCAGCGTCCCGCCATGTCTCACCAACGGCGCCGGCGACCGCCTGTGTCCGACACCGACCTCCGACCCGGTCTCGGCCCGCGCGGCCTTTCAGAGCGCCGCGGCTTCAACGGGTCCGGGTCAGTGTCTGGAATGTCGTCCTCACCGGCGTTGTCCTCTCCCCTTGGCTCTGGCGCGACGGACAACGCGCTGAGCATCTTAAGCAGCTGCGGTCTGGAGCCCGCCGACTTGGCGCTCCTCGCCAAGCTTCCCGAGGACGCCCTCACCGAGGAGTCGCTGCCGCACCTGGTCCGTCAGATTAAATCCAATAGAGGAGCGCTTAAACCCCCCAGCTCGCCAAAGCCTCCCGCCGGCCGCCGGCATCAGTATCCCGGTCGGTCGGTTCAGTACCCGCTCGACCACATAAAGCCCACACCTCTTCCTGCGGAGCAGGCTCACGACCGGAAAGATCGTTGGCAAAATTCCAGGAGCTTTGCTTCTGTCTCCCAAACCCGTGCCAGCGGGAGAGACCCCCCATCGCAGTCATCCTCATCCAGATACTCTGTGTACGCCGGGCCTGCCTTCTCTGGGCAAGACCGTAGACCTGGAAGAGCAGCAGCAACTATTCCTTCCCTCTTTTCCCCGCCCGGCCCGGCCGACAGGTCCTTCGCGGCTCCGGCAGAGAGCCGACGGAGATCCGAGTCGGAACGAGGTCAGTCCGACCCCCCTGCCGGCCAGACTCTCGGCCAACCTGCCGGCGCCACCGTGCCGTCCGAACAGGAAGCGCACGATTTCCACGGCACAGAACCTCGGACGTACCCGGCCTCGTGTTCTCTGTGTAATGCCTGTGTAATTTCAGCGAAGGTAAGTAGCCCTTTAGTTTGATGGATGGCCTCTTTGGGGGCGCCCGGAATTTGCGCCTGTCCAAAAAGGTGTGGTTTTTGGTGAGTCCGGTTGTCATGAAGACATGGGAAAGACCTGACGTGCGTTTTTGTTTCAGAACTGGACGGAACACATCAACAGCGCCCGGCATGCCGACGGACAACTTGGCCTGCTGCAGCGGTGAGTCTCGCCTCAGTTGCTCAAGAACACAATTGAGTTATCGCGAAGAGTTTTGTCACATCGCTGCCGCTTTCCTGCCAATTGCTTCGTTCCCGACACGGCCGCATTTCCTCCTCAGCTTTCCCGCCTGGGACTGCCGCAAGGAGAGCCTCAACAGGTTAGTGCGGTGAGCTAGCGAGAAGCTAACAGACCTGCCCCGGAAGCAGCTAATGCATAAAGTTGTGTCATTGAAGAACTAACCGACAGTCAGAGAAGAGGAGGGAAGACAGACAGACTCTGCAGTCACCGCAGTCGACCAGTGGGAGCAGGAGTAAGTAGGAGAGCCTTTTTTAGTGGTTTATTCGCATGTATTCTTAAGTCTTGAATTCCTTCTGTCCACCAGAGTCGCAGGCTGGTAAGAGCGCAGAGAAGAAGGTAAGGCACGGCCACGAGACCGACGTCGATGTTCTTTTTGAGCATTTTGTGCGTCTGAACCGCTTCTCTTTCAGGTTGCTCGGAGAAGCAAAGTGGTGTGTGTCAAGTTCCCCGCTCAGTCAGTGGACGAGTCGTACCTGCGGAAACTGGCAGAGCCCTTCGGAACCATCTCCAGGATCCTCACGTTTCCATCACTTGTAGGTCCACATGAAAGTGTAGAGGATGTCAGGTGATGCACAAAAGCTTTAAGAAGACATCTCTTGCCTTTTGTGGCTCGCCAACGTCTTGTCATTTAAGGGCACCGGTGGGGGACTTTGATTATGTGACTTGACTGGAGACAGACTTAAGTTGACATTCAAGCACTTTTTTTTTTTTTAGGCCATATGTACCCCTAGCACTGTACAGGACAAAATTATTGTTTTGTGCGTTTTTTTTCGTGGCCTGCCTGAAACACCCAGTACAGTACAACGCTATTGTAAGTAAATATTTATATTTAAAAAAAAAAAAAGCTTGACAATGTATGAAAGTTTCACATTTTGTCCAAACTTAGCACACCGGTGTGCTTGGTCACGGTGACATTGTTGACGCGCAGTTTTCACGTAGGCGAGTTGCTTTCATGAGCCGCGAGGAATTCGTCTGCTTCCCAGTTCCAGCTTGACAAAAAAAAGTTACTGTACCAAATATAGCATGTCCCTCACTCCAGAGACGTGTTTTGTACTTTTGTACTCCTCAAGAGTTAACAATGCCGCCATGTCTCTTTCTCTCTGTCTCACATGGCCGGCACAGGAGGCACATCTTTTGGGACTTGATCACATTGTTCAGTCCCGACGATCCGATATCCCTTCTATCGCGGTCCGTTTTACGGAGGTTCCACTCTATCCTGAAGGAGCTCTGAGAATTATCGCAATTGGACTCGAGGATTATGTTTTTGATCAATTCAGGAACAAGAGAACGGTATGGTAACATGCAAGATTTGCAAGTCACTAAGAGACACGACAACAACTAACTTTACTACTGATAAATCCTGCGAAGACCGGTAAACTAAGTTAGGTTTATAGTATAGCTGCTCAATACAGAGACTGGTTTGGGACCATTTAAAAAAAAAAAAAAAAAAAAAAAAAAGTGCTTTTGCAGCTAACTTGCAGAAGTACATAAACTGAGTCACACTAAGTTGTGAATATACGATACGTTGAGACTGTGCAGGCTTGTCCGACTTCTGACTTGCTGGAAATTTTGCGGGGACGCCACTTCGCACTTGCTTGAAACTTGAAGTTTAAGACTTGAGACTTACTTATGACTTGCACATACGGTCATGCAAAAAGTGAACGTGAACAAGAAATTGAAGAAGGACCGGTGGTCTCATCGTGACCGTATGAGACTTCCTCCCACCTCCGTTCAAGGGTGTTGATTGACGGAACGGGTCGCACTTCCTGTCTGACAGAAAGTTGACTCAAACCCGTCTGCTGTCAACCTTTGCCGGCAGGCCTTTGTGGAGTTCGACTCTGCTGAGCAAGCACAGGAGTTGGTAAATTCCCACAACAAATGTCCTCCAAACGTGAAAGGTCAGCGGATAGACTTCAGCATCTCCAACGGCTTTAACTCTGTGAAGGTGCGTGCTGATGGATCAATCACGGCCTCCCATGAAGCGTTGTTCCCCTCTGGAATGTGTTTGTTTGTTTGTTCAGAGCTCTTGCGTGATCAGCTTCACGCCGCCTGCGCAATCAGACGACGACAAGTCCGACCTCCTCAATGTTGTCA
This sequence comes from Phycodurus eques, assembly GCF_024500275.1. NCBI lineage: Eukaryota > Metazoa > Chordata > Actinopteri > Syngnathiformes > Syngnathidae > Phycodurus > Phycodurus eques. The sequence continues at coordinate 29,602,606 of NC_084533.1, forward strand.
AACGCTTTGGTCTGCCTGTGTACACACTTTTCCAAAAGTCCAAGGTGAGGGCGCATTTGCGACCATGTGCCACATAAAGCCCCTTGACCATTTTTGACGACATCCGCAATCTTTTCAGGCATACATAGAGATGAAAAATCTGGAAGATGCTAAAAAGTTGGTTGATTATTATTCCTCCAACATCCTGAGGATCAACGACAAAGTCCTCCTGGTTTCCTTTGCTCCAGAAACCTCTAGTCTCGGGTGAGTGTGACATCGCAGTCCGGCAGCGGCCCCTGGTGGGCTCAGCTTGACTTATTTACCTTCTGCTCGCTCCCAGAACCTGTGCATTAGCTCAACGCTACCAAGAAGAATCACCCAAGAGGATGAGCAGCAGGGATGATGATGATCACACAACAAACGAGTCCAAGAAGAGGAGGGGAGAAGACCATAGGTCCAAGTTCCAAGACAGGAAGTCCACTTCTAATTACCGAGAAAGGAAGACTAGGTCTAATTCCCGAGAAAAGAAGACAAGGTCCAATTCCAGAGACAGAAAGGCAAGGTCCCGGTCCCGAGAGAAATCTAGCAGTTCCAGTGCCAAGCTGCCAGAAACAGAGAAGCCTGAGACGACCGGTAAGAAAGCAGACTAAGAATTTCTAGCAGTTATAGACAAAAGCAGCAGCATGTTGCTGGCGTCCGGTGCAGTCGGTGTTTCTCCAAAGCCATCCCTTGGCATGTTTGTTGAGCCTTTAACATTGCGTCATCAACGAGAGCAAGCCATTTTCAACATTTTAGATTCAGTCATTTGTAAAAACAACACACCAACGTGGGGACTGTCCAATAGTATCATTTTGTGAAGAAATGTGAAAATGTCACCAATATGAATAGGCAGTTTCAGCTAAACGCCAGCGATGTGCAATGTGTTCCAGAAGTAGCCACTGGTCCTGCTAAAGAACTTCTGATCTGGTCCACAGGATCCAGTTGCGGTTCTGCTGCGGCGCCACTGAAACCCTCAGAAGTTGACGGTGTTGACCGAGAACAGAGCTACATGGACGCAGCAGAGTACGTTATCGTGATTTCGGTCCACGACGGTGACGGCAGCTTCACGCGCTTCCTTCCATGTGACCTTGCAGCTCCAAGGAAGACGACAGCGACATCGAGGGAATGGAGGTGCTAGGCGAGGATGGCGAGGACCTGGAGGAGGAGGACAATTTGGAAACTCTGGAGGAAGCTGAAAAGGAGGACGACTCACCTAAACCACAAGGTAGACCCCCTTCCAGTTGAATGTACAATCAACCCGTTTTTCCGCAGGGGATGCGTTCCGACCCACCGGCGCCAGATTAAAAACCATGATAATGCAAGACCATATAAAAGTTTTAGAAATTGTGTTACCGCTTTAAACACACTGGAATTTACTAAAACACTTCAAAATATTCCTTAGTGCCTGTTCTAAGAAGAGCCAAAGGGAGCTTGCTCCAAGTCATCTGTCACTCCCAGTTGACATTTACTGTAAAACAAGAGAACCTATTTAAACGCCAAAATAGTCAACCAAGCCATATGACAAAAGTCTGCAAGCTTAATGCTAACATAATGCAACTTGCCATAGACGAGCCAACAGTAATTAGAACCCTTCCAAAAACTGCTTCGTTAACAGCAGCATCTCAACAAAAGAATTAAACATTGTATATTCGCTCAATTCTAGCGGGTGAGAAGATGCCACAGGCATGGAGGAAAAGTCTGCTGGTGCCCATTTTTAAGAACAAGGGTGATGTGCAGAGCTGTGGAGGAATAACGTTGCTGAGCCACACAATGAAGTTATGGGAAAGAGTAATGGAGGCTAGACTCAGGACAGAAGTGAGTATTTGCGAGCAACACTGGTTTCAGTACCACCGATGCATTATTTACCTTGGTGTTGGAGAAGGTCAGAAGGAGCTACATTGTCTCTGTAGATCTATGACAGAGTACCTCAGGCTGACAGATGAGCTTAGACTGGAATCCCCATGGACCATGATGTTCGCAGATGACATTATGAGCTGCAGGTGGAGGAAGATTTAGAAAGGTGGAAGGAAGCAAGCGCTGGAAAGGAGAGGAATGAACTTTAGCTGAAGTAAGACAATATATGTGCATGAATGAGAGTGGTGGAGGGGGACGAGTGAGGCTACAGGGAGAAGAGACGAGATGGCGAGGGTGGAGGACTTGAAATACTTGGGGTCAACCGTCCAGAGCAATGGTGAGTGTGCTAAGGAAGTGAAGAAACGGGTGGAGGAAGGTGTCAGGTTTGTTGTGTACAACAGAAGAATCTCTGCTAGGATGATGGGCAAAGTCTAGAAGACGGTGGTGAGGCCGGCCATGATGGACGGATTAGAGACGACAGGAAGCAGAGCTGGAAGTGGCGGAAATGAAGATGTTGAGGTTCGCTCTAGGAGTGAGCAGGTTTGATAGGATTAGAAATGAGCTCATCAGATGGACGACGGCCAAGGTGAGATGTTTTGGAGACAAAGTTAGAGCAGACTTCGATGGTTTGGCTCCTGATCACCACCTCTTCCAACTCCTTCCCTCAATGTAGGCCCTCTCAAACAATGCAAATATTTAATTGAATACACTACAAAGACAAGATATTTAATTTTCAAACTGATAAACTTGATTGTTTTTAGCAAATAATCATTTCCTTCACGTCGCCGCTGATCTTCGTCCGCCGTGGGGGCCGCCTTCAATATTATGGCTGCAACACGTTCCCAAAAAGTAGGGACAGACAGGGCCATGTTTACCACTGTGTTACATCACCTTTTCTTTGAACAACGTTCAATAAACGTTTGGGAACTGAGGACACTAATTGTTGAAGCTTTGGAGGTAGAATTCTTTCCCATTCTTGCTCGATGTACAGCTTCAACTGTTCAACAGTCCGGGGTCTCCGTTGTCGCATTTTACGCTTCATAATGCGCCACGCATTTTCAATGGGAGACAGGTCTGGACTGCAGGCAGTCCAGTCTAGTACCCGCACTCTTTTACGACGATGCCACGCTGTTGTAACACGTGCAGTCTCGTGTCTTGCTGAAATAAGCAGGGGCGTCCGTGAAGAAGACGTTGCTTGGATGGCAGCATATTTCTCCAAACCTGTGTGTACTTTTCAGCATGAATGGTGCCTTCACAGATGTGTAAGTAACTCAAAGACAAAAATTGCCAGCATGTTGTAATGGAATTGTAGGTTAGCTGTTTAAGAAGTTGATTGCAAGAGGGAAGAAGCTGTTTGAATGTCTGCTAGTTCTAGTTTGCATTGATCGGTAGCGCCTACCTGAGGGAAGGAGCTGGAAGAGGTTGTGACCAGGATGTGGATGGTCCCGAGAGGATTTTGCACGCTCGTCTTAGTTCTGGCAGCGTGCAAGTCCTCAAGGGTCGGTAGGGGGGGTACCGACAATCTTTTCAGCAGTTTTGATTGTCCGTTGCAGTCGGAGTTTGTCCTTTTTTGTAGCAGCACCAAACCAGACTGTGATGAAAGAACACAGGACTGATTCGACTGATTATGGAGGCCACTGTGCTCTTGGAACCTAAGTGTCGCAGAAATTGTCTTTGTAACCTTGGCCAGATCTGTGCCTTGCCACAATTCAGTCTCTGAGCTCTTCAGGCAGTTCCTTTGACCTCATGATTCTCATTTGCTCTGACATGCACTGTGAGCTGTAAGGTCTTATATAGAAGTGTGTGCCTTTCCTAATCAAGTCCAATCAGTATAATCACACACAGTTGGACTCCAATGAAGGTGTAGAACCATCTCAAGAAATGGACAGCACCCAAATGAAATGTCACAGCAAAGGGTCTGAATACTTATGGCTGTGTGATTTCAGTTTTTCTTTAATCTGCAAAAATTTCAACAATTCCTTTTTTCTTCTGTACATTGAGGAAAAAATGAACTTAAATTATTTTAGCAAATGGCTACAACAGTGAAAAATTTAAGGGGGTCTGAATACTTTCCGTACCCACTGTATTCTCTGCTCAGTGGGCTTACTCAGGAACCTTCTGCCTCTCTCTTCTCAATCACACTGGGTTTACATCCAGTAGAACTCAATGCTGCCATACAACAACAAAATGTCTTGCTTTTGAGTACTGTTAGAAACAAAATAAAAATATCTTAAAAATGTGCAATACTGCAGGGGCGCGAATGGTGAACTGTGATATAATTATATTATCGGTGCACTGTATAGAGTTTGAATTCAAATTTGCTGCACTGGCTTCATGTGAGTCAAAGGATATATTTTAATATCTTACGATTAGCCTATATATTGTAGTTCTGAATGGTCTTGGACCTAAATATATTCAATTTTCAGACCCTTCAGGCTTAGTGTTTCTAGAACCAATCAAGTGAGGGAGCATTGTTTATATGCTGCTCAACTGTCGAGCAAACTTCCAGAATACCTGAGATCTGCTCAAACTCATTTAACTCTGGCCTGAACTATTCGCTGCTGCTTTTTCATAAATCCAGTTTTCACCTTTTTTTTTTTGATTTTCGCATGATAATTTCTTGTCATTTTACTGTTTAGTTTTATCTTGTCATTTTTATCCCACTTTTTTGTTTGAACTTTATTTAGATTTTCATCTGCAATCAGTAGGTCTTTGTCTTGTGTATGAATGTTAAGATACAAAAACATCGAAATGGTGAATGTGGAATGTGTTTAGGTGAAGAAAAGGAGGAAGACTGGGAGGCCGATGGTGGCAAGTGTGACAAAGAACGACATTCCACCCGCAGCCAAGCAGAGGAGCAGTCGGCTGAGGTCAAGACTTTTCCATCTACTCTACTTGATGTCCACATTTACATCTTTGAAGTTCTTCTGACTTGTGACTGTTGTAGGAAGTGGAGAGTTGCATCATGCTGGATGAAGTGGGACAGGAGCAGAGCAGTGATGGAGGTGTGGAAGCTTCCAGGATACATTTGTTTGTTTGCCTTAGAAAAAGTCGTTGACAAGTCGTATGATTGTGCCGCAGGTGAAAACCACAATGAAGACGACCGGGTACAGCGTGCCTAGTTCCTGTTAGTTGCACGATTTGTCCAGGCGAGCGTCTCACCAGCTTGTTGTGCTTATCCAGCATCTGTCTCGAGTTGTGTACTTCAAAGACCTTCCACTGTCCTACTGCAATGGCGCAGACTTCGTCAAGCTGACCAAAGGCCTCGGGAGGCCGGTGCGCTACTATCTGCTGCGCGGCCTACAGAAGGTTTGACAAAACAATTCTTGACTCACTGTCTGTCCATCAAAGACTGCCCTACTTATGAACAAGATACATTCCAGAAGGCTGTTTCTTGAATTGTTCAGAAGTCGTTATTTTGCCAACAAAATGTTTCACTAACACAAAAGTGTTAATAGGTCCAAAATGTTCGGAATTAGGGTATTGTCTTTACCTTTGACCTAACTTATCTTTCAGGGTTTCCTGGAGATGTCACGCTGCTCGGAGGCCATAAGAGTCATCAATCACCTCAACGTTTACTTCAAGAACACACAAACCGCCGTGCTGATCTCCAACAAATATCGACGCCTCGTCAACGGGTCAGCATCTTGTTCGGCTCACATCTCTTCAACAAAGACCAGCAGCGCTAACTTGTTCTTGTTTCCAGCTGCGCGGTTCACTTGGACGAACATGAGACAGAACTGCGCCAAAGTGGAAGTAGCTCGCGGAGCAACCGGCATGACGAATCCAGGATTGACGAAAAAGACCAGTCCAAAACTGGAAGGAAGGATTCATCCAGATCAGCCCAGGAGAAAGAAGAAAGCGCTCCAAAGACTCCAGAAAGGGAAGATTCAATCAAAAAGACACAGGATAAGAAATCCACATCCAGGAACTCTTCAGATATTTTGTCAGTGTCCAAGTCGAACTGTAGGAAGACTCAGGACATTGAATCAAAATCCAGAAAGAATCCCGAGATCAAGTCTGATAAGACTTTGGACATCAGGTCAGAAGGCAGGAACACTTCAGTGAGTAAGCCAGAGGGCGAGAAGGCTCTGGAAATCAAGTCAGACAATGAAAAGACAGTTGAGAATAAACAGGAAGGTGGGAAGACGCTACAGACAGTATCAGAAAGTGGGAATACTCTTGAGAATAAACCAGAAGGTGGAAAGACTCCTGAGATCAAATTAGAGTCTGATACGACTTTGGACATGAGGTCAGAAGGCAGGAAGACTGCACAGAGTAAGTCAAAGGGCAGGAAGGCTCTGGATATCAAGTCAGATAATGAAAAGAAGCTTGAGAACAAACTAGAGGGTAGGAAGACCCCAGAGACCGCTTCAGAAGGGGGGAACAATCGTAATGTCAAATCAAAAGACATGAAGACTGCAGAGAACAAATCAGACGGTGGGAAGACTCTTGACAATAAACCAGAAGGTGAGAAGACCCCAGAGATTGAATCAAAATCCATAAAGACTCCTGAGATCAAACTTAAGTCTGAGAAGACTTTGGACATGAGGGCAGAAGGCAGAAAGACTGCACAGAGAAAGTCAGAGAGCGGGAACGCTCTGGATATCAAGACGCGTGAGAATAAACTAGAGGGTGGGAAGACTGCAGAGATCGCTTCAGGTGGTGGGAACACTCACAAAGTGAAATTAAAAGACAGGAAGACTCCAGATAATAAATCAGAATGTGGGAAGATTCTGAAGATCGAGTCAAGCAATGGGACAACTCTGGAAGCAGCATCGGAAGGACGAAAGACTTTGGAGGATAAGTCAGAAGGCAGGAAGACTCTGGAGACAGTATCAGAAAGTGGTAAGACTGTGAAGATTGAATCGGAAGGTAGCAACACTTTGGAAAATGAGTCAGAGGCCAGGAAGACTAGGCAGAGTGAGTCAGAAGACAGGAAGACTCTACAGAAGGAGTCAGAAGCCACAAAGACTCTCGAAAGTGAGTCCGAAGGCAGGAGCTCGCAGAAGAACGAGTCAAAATCTAAAGAGACTTGTAAGGTCAAGTCAGAGGCCGGAAAGACTGTCAAGACACAAGAGAAATGTGGGGAGAATCTCGAGAGAGAATGCGTTTCTTCAAAGTTGTCAGAGGAAATGTCCAGCAAAGATCCCGTAAGAACCGACTCCAGGCAGGAAGACCCAAGTCCTGAAGATGAATTCTGTGAGCCACTGAAGAGAAGAGCATCTCCTGTGCACACCTCTGTGCCTGGAAAGATCCGGAAGGAAGAGGAGAGAGGGGAACGGTCCAATGAGAGTGAGAAGAATCAGGCGAGTCTGTTTGTTGTGGTCTATTTTGGTGGCATCGATGCATTTTGACCGTGGTGTTTGCAGGAAGCTGATGGAACTTCAAGGACCCCCACAACACCCCTCCAGCCCATTGGTAAGCAGTCAAGCCCCAATCACGACTCGTGCCCTTCCAGATGACCGTTGCATTCACAGTCTTCTTGATACTTGCAGGAACAGAGTTTGTGCGTCCAATCGTTGGCTACTTCTGCAACTTATGTCAGGTGATCTACGCTGACGAGGACGAAGCCAAAGTGCAGCACTGCAGCAGCCGCCAGCACCACTTCAAGTTTCAGGTGAGCGTGTAGAACAAAGATCAGGTCAAATTGAGATTTGTTTCTTCTTATGTGCTGCACTTCATTTCATTTCAGGAGAAGATGAAAATGGTGACGTCACGTTGTCAACTTTGAATTTGTCACCTTTTTACTTTGCCAATAAATTGATGTGACTTCAAGAAATGTGTAAAACATTTATTTCTTAAAACAAACATGCCAACTTAAGTCCACCCACACTATGGAAACTGACTCGATGAGAGCTATGTCACATGACAACTAGCTAATGTGTGAAGCGCGGTCCATTTGTCTATTGTTAAAGGTTAGCAGCTAAAGAAAAAGAAAAGGTCTTGGTGGCCGCTGGCCAAAAGGTGGTCACGCGCTCGTCTTCTTTGCTCGCTTCTTCTCCGCTTTGCCTTGTTCCTTCTCCAGATGTTTCTGAAAAGACAAACGTCATCACAGTGACATTTTGGCCATTCTAGTGGCACAGTACTTGGGCCCGACCAATTAATCGGGCAGACGATAAATTGTATCGGCTGATTATTATTATTATTTTCTTTTTTTTTTTACAACTACGACGACAACATTCAAACAAACTAACAAATACAGAATAAAACTGCACAGCAACAATGCGTGAAACTATAAACAATCAGCATAACAAATGCACACACAAAATATCTGTTTAATATATTCAAAAGCAACTGTCAAAGATGACATGTACTGTACATGGTGTTTTTAGGCAAAAAAAAAAAAGGGCTTCAATTTACCAAACGACTGCAATGGACGACCACACTCCCCAATTAGTCCATTAAATCGAGGTTCCACTTTAGATCTTTTTTTAAATGTATCCGTTATCTGAATGTTTTTCTGCCAAATATCTGAATCGGCCTAAAAAAAAAAAATCCATAATCGGTCAGTCCCTACACAATACGCAGTGTGGGCGCAGCCTCACCTGCAGCTTGTCGTAGTGAGTCTGGCTGCTGCAGTGCGTCTTCTTGGCCATGTCCTCGTTGGAGTAGAAAAGGAGACAAACTCGGCAGTAGTAACCCAGCTTGATGTGTTCCACACCTGCACAAAGGTCAGCACAACATTCAGTACAAGCGGCTCGGTACCAGGAAGGCTCGGCCACCGCCCGCTCACCGATGGCTTTTTCGGGATCGAACGGCAGAAGCGGCAGAGACGCTGCGCTGGTTTTCGTCTCAGAGGCCGGGGGGGCGCTCTCTTTGTTCTGATGGGCTGATGTCTCCATGGCGACAACCGGCTCCTCCTCTGTCAGCTGCGTCAAAACAAACCAAATCATCGCCGGACACTAAAAAGCCCAACAATGCACAGAACTGAACAAAACTCACTTCCAGGCTGCTGTTTTGTTTCTGATCTGGAAAATCAGGAATGTTTGCCGTAGTGTCCACTTCCGTCTTCTGATGTGAGCTCAGCACATCCTCTTGCTCCTGAGATTCCATTTGCTCCTCTTCTTCTTGACGTTTCTTCTGGTCCGCTTCAAGCTCCTCTTCAGGTTTCTCCTCTTCCTCTTTGAGCTCTTCTTCGTCCTGGGCCTTCTGCTGCTCTTCTTCCTCCTGGGATTTGAGTTCTTTTGGCTCCTCTTCTTCCTGGGGTTTCTTCTCCTCCTCTTTTTTGCGTTCCTCTTCCTCCTTGGTTTTCTTGGCTGGAGGTTCTTCAGAGGGTTTGGAGGACTTTGGAGGCGAGCTGCTCGGCCCCCTCTTGGTGGTGGCGCTGGGACAACTATGTCTGCACGCACACACACCGGGTGGAAGCATGACGCAAGAACAAACAGGAAGCATGGACACTGGCAAGTGACTTTTGAGAATTTTTTTGGTGGTCACAGAGAACAAGGAGAAGGAGGAGCTCACCCATACTTGAGCTGCGTGTACTTCCTGCTGACGTAGATTAGAAGACGTCTACCGTTCAACTTTGCTTGGTTGGTTTTGTAGGTTTGGGCCATTTCATCCGCTGCCTCCGCCTTCTCCATTTCCAGGAAACACTGCGCACACACAAAACCAAATATTGTTCCACACCCTTGGTGCGACTATCCATAGAAAGACCCTCGGGCGAGCTGCGTACCTCCCTCTTGATGGGGTTCAGGAAGTACTTTTTGACTTTGCCGAAGGGTTCGGCCAGTTTGAGGACGTCCTCATCTTCATATTTGCTGTTGGGCAGCTGGCCCACGTACACCACCCTGCTGGCGCCGCACTGCAACGACAGGAAGTGAGAGTGGTCAACTGAATGCTCCCCAGTTGGCACGCCGCGTGTGGACGAGGCAGCCCTCACCTGGATGGTCGGGTAGGTCAAAGAGTGGTTGACCCTCACTGGACGCCCGCACACAGACGGCATGACGTTCCCGTTGTAGAACTTGGCCATCGCCCTCGCTTCTTCTTCAGTGGCGAACTGAAGGAACGCCTGAGAGGAAATGAGAAACGAGAGTGCGTCAGTCCTAAGTGTCACCGCCAACTGTAAGCCTGAGACTCAGCGGCGTACTACCTCCGGCCTCCAGTCCAGGACCAGATGCTTTACCACCTTCCCGAAGGGCGTCGCCAGTCCCAGCAGCTCGTCCAGGAATTTGTACCCTCGTCTGAAGCCCAGGATGTTGACCACCCGCAGGCCCTGACGGGAGGAAAAGCTAACACGTCACTTCCTGTCCTCCGATTCAGACACATGACTCATTGGTCACTTGACAGTCGCGCCGATACATACCCCCTTCCTGGATGTGTCTGCAGAGAAGAAGAAAGCCTGAGCATCGTCATCATGTGATCATCGTGTGAACGCAAACGATCCCAATGACTTACCGGTGCCGCCGGACTGTCCCACATCTTCAGCCTCTTTCTCGTCATCATCAGGGAGCTCGTCCAGCGTCACAAAGTCTTCCATGTTCTCCATGTTCTCTAGGAAGCTGTCATCCTGACCGGAAGACAACCTTTAGTGCTGAACTCGCGCGTCATCACGGTGTCATTTGTTATGACAAAATATAGTCTATATTCTTTTATTATATTATTCCATAGTTTCTGTGTGATTTTTATTACTTCAATAGTTCGTTGTTCTTGAGTGACTTTTTTAATGTACCTAGGAGCTTAATTGTTTTTTTTCTCCCTCTTAGTGGCTCTACCGGCCTCCCTTTTCTCTCAAGGACAAGGTAACTGTGTCAATAGGTCTCTTTCTTCTTTCCTCATCTCCCTCCCATTTTAGTTTAACTGTGCGTTGCTCTTCCGTGTTCTTGATAGACGGGGAGAAGCGCGAAGCAACTGTAACCGCTGGACTGTCTCTGTTTGCAAAGATTTAATTAAAATTACAAAAGAAAAGATTGTTTCCCAATTTAATTCCAAAACACATCTCAGCAGGGAAGTTACCTCCTCCGTTGCCTGCTCGACACCACTTCCTGCTTCTGTTCGCTGCTCCTCCGACTCCACCCCCTTCTCAACCGCGCTGCCATCATCGCCAGGTGTCTCGTCAGACATGTCATCCTTCGTGACGTCATCTACGTGTTCTTCAGGCGCCTGTGAAGAAGTTGTCATATTCAGAAGGCTCCTACACAAGGCCACAATGTTCTTCGGTTTCGGAGCAGTCACCACCTTCTGAATGCCGCCATCCCCTCCGTCAGTCTCCTCGGTCTCTGCAGGCGTCTCGCTTGGTTTTTCCTCCCCATCCACACCTGACTCGCTCTGAAGGTCCTCCCCCTCCCCCTCGACCACACCCGCCACCTCTTCTTCATCCTCCGAAGCCGATTTGGCTCCGTTCTCCTCGTCTCTGCTCCTGGAAGGCGACCGGGATAGAGACCGGGATGGTCTTCTCTGGGTTCCAGCCCTCCGACTGCTTCCTCCTCCGACCGGTTCCTTGTGTCTGCGGTCGATGCTGATTAAATCACACATGAAGAAGAAGGTGGTGACGCTGTATGCAGTTCCAGCGTTGTTGTGTTGAGAAATGGCAAAAAGACTCACTTGAGGGTCTTGTACTTGGTGCAGATGTTGAGGCGGACAGCTCGTCCTTTGATTGTGAGTGGATTGACAGTATAGTACTTGACCATCATCTCGGCGTCTTCAAATGTTCCCAACTGGATGAACGCCTGTTGAAGACAGCAGCATTAGTGATACTGGTGTGGATCGGAAAGTAGTAACGTGACAGGATTTGCCGAAAAAATGACAGTGTCAAAATGCTGACTGCCACTAAAAGCCGAGTACAACGCAGCAAGAACTTAGAAAATCGGATGATGCGTTCCAGAGAAATTTTGTTTTTGTCAGAAAAAAAATCTTTTTTGGGTTAAGATTTTGTGTGATATCACCTACAACCTGATAAAAAAAACCTTCAAATTAAAGAAACCAGTAAAATTTAATTATTTCACATCATATATGTCCTCAAACATCTCATTTCATCTGCTACTCAGGGGATCCCTCCTCCGTTTGGCTGACAAGTTTCAGGTAAAAATATTCAGCAATCACTCGTATGGGCCGAAATTCTGAGATGTCAGCGCGTCAAAAACGCCATCATTTGCCCTACAAAACACAACCGAAATAGCGCTAATGGAACATTGTTGGTGAGAAGAGCAGTGTGGGCGGAAGATTGCTGCATGTACTTCAGCAATCAACAGTTTTTGGGTTTATTTTGAGGATTTTAGACACATTTGAAGCGCTCATCCCATTTTATTTTATTTTTTTGCAAAATTCCACAAAGGTGTCAGCCACTTTTCATGTTGCTACTGAAGCTGAGGATCAAGTAGACACTACCCTACTTAACAACATTCTCGACTTAAAAAAATAAATAATTTTTCCAAAGGCCTACTCTGAAGTTGAAGAAACCCTGGCTGACCAAGCATCTGATTACCACAAGAATGAGGTTGACCTCCCTGTGCCCCTGTAGTGATTTAAAAAAATCAGACGATTTTACTACAGCTGAGTGCTGCATATCATCAGATTTGCTTATTGAGCCCTAAAGCAGTGGTCCCCAACCACCGGGGATCGGCCATTTGGTACTGGGTCGCGCTTCATTTTTTTATTTTTTGGGAGAGCGGGAGACAGTGCACACACCACCCTGTCGATGATAAGCGTCCAATAAGGACTCTCCGTACACACGCCCCGCCTCTTTTGTAGAAATTTAGATGTTTGATAGCAAAGATAAAACAAAAATTTTCTCTCTCATAAACATTTTAACACTAATAGCACCTCGTCCGCTTTGTCTTTAGACCCTTTGAAAATCCTAAAGTTGGCCGCCCGTCTCTCACTATTATTAAAATATGTTTTTGTATTAAGAAAACCATACACTACTGAGACTATTGACAAGTTTGCAATAAAAAAGGGGGTTGGTGGAAGTGAGAAGGTGCTAACGAATAGAAGTAACAATAGAACATTTGCAGAAGAACAAATTAGAAACACTGCTAGAGGTAAACAGCCGCCCTGAATGTAACTTGTTTGCAAGTAAGCTACAGAGTGTGTGTGTGTGTGTGTGTGTGTGTCGCATTGCGTCTTCACCTGGTCTGTCAAGAAGAGATGTTTCTCCACCACGCCAAAGCGAGCAGCGATGGTCAGCAGCTCTTCCTTCTTGCCAACTTCTCTGGGTAGGTTGGAGAAGAAGACCACCTGACTTCTGCGACCTGGACCGTCCGTTCTGGGAGGCCAGGGCGGACGGTCCGACGACCGCTCATCCTTCTGCAGAGGGCGGCCACAAACGTTGACGTGTTAAGACTGTGAGACAGGAGCGGGCGTGTCGCGGGGAAGGAAGCGTCACCTGGATGACCATCAACCTCTTGGACAGGTAGAAGGTGATGGGCTTCCCGTAGAGCGTGGCCGGCTTGCGCTCGTAGAAGTTCACCATGTCCAGCGCCTCTTCGTGAGTCTCCATCTCCAGAAATGCCTGCGGAAGCAGACAACCAGACAAGAGCGCCACCCGTGTTCATGTGATTGCAGAAACTAGCGCCGCGTACAGGTAAGGTGAGCTTGAAAGCGTACTTTTGTCTTGAGGACCAGGTGCTCCTGCAGACGACCAAAAGGTTCGGCGAAGGCGAACAAAGTCTTGTTGCTGAGCGGCCTCCTGTCATATTTCACCACCACCACCCTGCTCCTCATCTGTGGAAAGCACAACTTTCTCATCACCAGCTTCTAGTTTGGCCTCAGGAATAAATAGACCTTCAAACCCATGAGAAAGCACTAACATTTTGGACATACAGTAAGCTCTCATAACGCTTAATAACCAACACACACACACACAAAGAAACACACTGACCACGTTTGATCCTGAGCGGTTCTGCCCTGACATGCCGAGACCCAATCCCGGTCCAGGTCCTGACACACACAAAAGCAACATTGGGCTCCATCAGACGTGACATGACACCATCATCTGACGTATGCTCATGAGGAGACGAGTCTCACCCCAACTGGACAGCATCCTGGCCCCCGGGCCAGGCGCCGACGGGGCAGGTCCCAGCAGCCCCGCTGACAGGTTGGTGGACTCCATGGCGCCGCTGTAACGCAGACGACACAAACATGATGTCATAACACGATGAGGTTACAAAAACGTGATGTACGTTCATGTGGTACCTTCTTCCTGGAGCCCCACTGGGATCCCACTCGGGGTACCTGCGAGGTCACCACAAGGAGATGGAGATATTCAACCCAAAGCAGACAACCGTGCGTGTGTAGCAATGTGACAAGATTCCCCAAAAATAGTGGGGGGGAGAATACAAAGTTTAAAAATGCTGAGTGAGCTTGGAACAACCACTTCAAATTATAGCCCTAGATTGTTCTCTAAAATGCCCACCAAAAATCCTTTTGAAATAATTAGGGAATAAGGAATTAGTGAGTGATTGCAAATGCAGTTACTTAGGATTTTAGAGTTATTTGAAGTGCTTGTTCCATCTTTTATAGAAAGTTCCACAAAGACTGCAACCACTTGTCACATTGCTAGTGTGTGTGCATGTATCACTTACATGTTGAGCAGCACACGCCTGTTCTCAGCATGTCGAAGTCCATTTGTGTGTTGGGTCCACTCCTACACACACACACACACACAAAAATCAGCAAAAACTCGTGTCGCTCCAGTAACCACTCCACAAATGTTCCCGGCCGTGTATGTGGGTAATATTTGTGTGTCCAAAGTGTACTTTATCGTTACGTGTGAAAGATCAACAAGGAGAGCATCCTTGACGGCAAGAAGACAAAATGGAGGACGGGCGACTGGGCGGTCCCGTGTGATTAAGATGGCGGCGAGGAGGCGTGGCTTTACTCACCATGTTGGAATGCACGTCAAAGTCACAAAGAGAGCACACGTGTGGGAACCTGGGGGGCGGGGCTCCCAAAAAGTCTTGGACCTTTCCCTGCGACGGAGAGCCTTTCCTGCGCGGCTGCGTGAAGGCAGGTTGGGAGAGCAACGCCCCCTGCGGACCGCCGTAGGAATCGCGGAGCGAAAGTTCAGAGTATGACCTCTCTCTGCTCCCGCCACCACCGCCGAAATTCAAGCGCATTCCGCGGCCGAGGGAGGCCCCCTGCGGGGAAGCGAATCCGAAGTCTGACGAGCCAGAACCCATGCCGAAAGAGGCGGCGCCCATCCGGCCCCCGCCGCCCCGGTAGGCCTCGTCGGGGGGCGCGGAGGAGGGCCCCCGCCCCGCCTTGCGGTTCTTGAGCTGCATGAGGATCTGCGGGAGCGTCTCCACGCTGATGTCCTCCTCAGGGATCTGAGCCAGAGCGTCCAGATCGGAGGGTGACAGCCCCAAGCTGGCAAACAGCTTCATGGTGCCGCCCAGATGGCCGCCACCACGGGGCACGCGTGAGCCGCTCTCCTGCTCCTCCACGCCGCCACCCCCCGAAACCCCGCCCCCCATTTGCCGGATGGGCCGCTGCTCGTTCACGTTGAAGTTCAAGGTGTCGGCGGCGGCTAGGAGGCCACGCCCCGCCGCGAAGCCTTTTGGAGCGCCGTCCATCGCAGGTCAAAGAGGACAATGACAAAAAAGTTCAAGAGGCGTCCGGAAGGATCCACGCAAAGTCAAGTCTGGAGCAAAGAGGCAAGCAGAATCCTGAAAGACAGTGAAGGACAAGCAGACATTGTGGTCTTCGTGTCCACCAAGACCACGAGGAGGAAAACAGGAATAAAAACATCCTCTGCGGACACAAAGCAGGAAGCTCGAAGTAGAACAGGAAAGTCACGTGGTCAGAGAACTGCTTCAGTATAGCAAGAACATCCTCATCGTCAATAATTAGGGGTGGGTAAAAAAAAATATTGATTTATCGATGCATCGCAAGCCCGTGTCCAATTCAATATCATTCATTGATTCATTCATTTCCTGTACCGCTTATCCCCACTAGGGTTGCGGCGTACTGACTCTGGGCGACAGGCTTGGGTACATCCTGAACTGGTCGCCAATCGCACTCACACCTACGGGCAATTTAGAGTCTTCAATGAACCGAGCATGCATGTTTTTCGAATACGGGAGGAAACCGCAGTACCCGGAAAAAAGCCACGCAGGCACAGGGAGAACATGCAAACTCCACACAGGCGAGGCCAGATTTGAACCCGCAACCTCAGAACTGTGAGGCAGATGTGCTAACCAGTCGTGCACCGTGCCACCTCCAATTCAATATCAATTCAGCAAATACTCTGAATCGATCCACTTCCTGGCCAGTGGGGGGCGCTTTGCGGTTGACCAGAAACAAGAAAATGGTGCCCAAAGCAAAAAGTAGCAGCGTGAAGTCGGCGGCTGCAACTTTGAAATCTGACGTTTGGGATCAATTTGGATTCATGTTGTCATTCCGGAACATGAGAAATAGACAAAAGGAAGGTTTTTTTTTTTAAGTTGTGAAAGGCAAGAATGTTTTTTCTTCACAATTTCCAAGAGGAAAGAACTATTAGGTTTACATGCAATTTACTTTTCCAATGTTTGTACACAATTGTCATGTTCTTTAGTTTTGTACTCCATATGCACAAGCAAGATATTGTGCAAAAAAAATAATTCCGATGTTTGATTGCTGAAAAATGTGAGATCACGTGCATGAAAATAAACCTTTTGAGTATGGCTACTTCTTACTAAATCAACATCAAAGTATTTAAATTAATATCGAATCACCACCTAAATAATCGAATCGAAAGGTTCTTCACAATACCAAGCCCTTTCAATAATGAATAGTCAGAAGCTCAATTCGCCTAACCACATTGGACCACTTCAAGTTTCAACCCACATGCTCTAACATGGAAGAAGACGTGCTAACAGCTACATGTGCTAATGTGTTGCAGACGTGCTAACAACGCGCTAAGGCTAACGCACTAGCTCGCCGAAAAGTACGCACTTTACATTCGTTCATCTAAGATGCGAACAAGCATTCACTGCCATTTACAACAGCAAAATAATGTATGTATGAATCATAAAAATTCCCTTAAAAAAATTAATTCAATAAAATACTCATTTGTGGCGTCGAGCGTCGCCGCGGCTAACGTTAGCCTAACGTTAGCCTTTAGCTAACGTCAACCTTAGCTCGTAGAAAAACGGCTGTTGTTTACGAAAGCCAACGCGCGCGGCTACTTGCATGAATCCGCTTGAATAAAAACAAAGCTAGAAAGTCAGTGCAAATAGATAACTGTGAACCGGTTTAATTACAAAGTATGAAATGTACGTTTGAGGTTCCTACCTTGTCTTTGTCTTGTCTACTTGTCGAAGAGTTGCGGATTGTGCGAAGGCGTCCGCTCAACTATCGCGAGATGTCATCGCCTCTCGTCGCGTTTTCGGGAGGGCGCGCCTGCGCTGCAATATGATTGGTTGAAGGTCACGCACTGTTGCAATATGATTGGGTACTGCATCCTGTCGGAAAAAGACAGCCAATTGTATTGCATCAGGGCGTGTCCTGCCTATCAGAATCAGAATCATTGCAATATGCTGGCAATTTTTTGTCTTTTTGTCTTGAGTTTGTTGTCACCTTTCTGTCGGGCCAATTGTACATTACTCGTGCATTTGCACACTGACTGAGGAGTATCTGAAACATTTGCACAATCAACATTGTCCCATACTATCGTACTACGCGCTTGAATGTTGATTGTGCAAATGTTGCAGATACTCCTCAGTGAGTGTGCAAATGGAGCAGCTGCTACTCTGGCATCTGCCTAAAATTTATCAGGGATTTTTTTTTAACAATCTTTATTGAAAATACAAAATAGGACCTAAGGGGATTTTAAATTAAAACAATGAGGATGAGGAGCATGAACTAACAGTTTGAAGCCCTATTTTTAAGAGTTAAAAATCTACTCATGGATTGTCGAGTTTCGACTCGAATTCATAATGTGCAAATGACGTCACTGGCCGTCGGGATTTCAGCCAATCGCAAGCGAGCAACGCGTGGCGTCAACTGGTAAACAAACAGAAGCCTGGCGGCCATTACAGTCTGGGGCAAAACCAAGAAAAAAAACGTTTGTGGTAAGTCTATGCCAGCGAAGTCCGTTCTTTGTGTTCAAAAAAGTACATTTGGATCGCACTGACATTGTTATCGACGCGGTGACGTCACACGCCGACGTTTGTCGTGCTGCTAACGATTAGCCGTGGTGGCAAGTAGAGGTTACAAATACTTGGGTACTCTACCTAAAGCACATTTGGTGGTTTCTACGTGAGTATTGATTTGTGTTACCACTTCAAACTTTTACGCGCTACATTGGTGAACATATTTATACTTTTACTCCTTTAGCACTTGTTTTCAACTTCGCGGATGTCGACTCGATTTAAAAATGACGTCAGTAGAGAGTTTTGGATCGCTTGATTGTGATCAGAAACAACAGCAGCGACATGGACGAACGACAACCAGAATGCATTAATCACGATTCGGAGAAGCAACTATGACTACGAGGTGGCCTGCGACAAAAATGAGTTTGACACTCGTGAATGATGTACACCCTTCCAACGTCTCTAGTAGTTAAAGAGTTTATTTATTTATTTAAATTCAGAAACAAATGAGAAAGATCCCAATTACTTTCTATCAGTATGGAAAAGGTTATAAAGTCATTTCTAAAGCTTTGGGACTCCAGTGAACCACAGTGAGATCCATTATCCACAAATGGGGAAAACATAGAACAGTGGTGAACCTTCCCAGGAGTGGCGGGTTGACCAACATTACCCCAAGAGCGCTGTGACGACTAATCCAAGAGGTCCCAAAAGACCCTACAACGACATCCAAAGAACTGCAGGCCTCACTTGCCTCACTTAAGGTCAGTGTTCATGACTCCACAAGAGATTGGGCAAAAATGGCCAGCATGGAGGAGTTCCAAGATGAAAACCAATGCTGAGCAACATTAAAATATGGTTGTGGTCGCATGATGGTCTGGGGCTGTTTTGCTGCTTCAGGACCTGGAAGACTTGCTGTGATACATGGAACCCTGAGTTCTGCAGTCTACCAAAAAATCCTGAGGGAGAATGTCCGGCCATCTGTTCGTGACCTCAAGCTGAAACGAACTTTGGTTCTGCAGCGGGACAATGATCCAAAACACACCAGCAAGTCCACCTCTGAATGCTGAAGAAAAACAAAATGAAGACTCCGGAGTGGCGTAGTCAAAGTCCTGACCTAAACCCTATTGAGATGCTGTGGCATGAGCTTAAAAAGGCAATTCATGCTGGAAAACCCTCCAATGTGGCAGAATGACAACAATTCTGCAAAGATGAGTGGGCCAAAATTCCTCCACTGCGCTGTCAGAGACTCATTGCAAGTGATGGCAAACGCTTGAAGACAGTTGTTGTGGTTTTTGTACAGGGCTATGTAGCTTTGGGGGGGGGGGGGGGGGGGGGGGGTGAATTCTCCCTAAGTAGTAAGAACCTTGATTTAAAAACTGCATTTTGTGTTTACTTGTGTCAGGTGCGTGGCCATGAAAGACCCGAGACTAAGTCACGTGACGCTCGCCGCCGACACAGCCCCGAGCGACCGAAGCGACGCACGGGATTCCGACCCGTTCGCCGAGTACGTGTGGATGGAGCACGAGGAGGAGTTCGACAGGCAGGTGAGGTCACGGCGAGGTCACGACGAGGCGAGCGGGCGTGCTGATTGGCTGCGGGTGACGGGGCCCGTAGGTGGAGGAGGAGTTGTGGGAGGAGGACTTCATGGAGAGGTGCTTCCAGGAGATGCTGGACGAGGAGGAGGAGTCGGAATGCTTCGTCCCGTCCAGAGACCTGCCGGACGACCGTGGGTGCGCGGTCGACTTGCCGGTGAGGCGCTCACGTCCGGAGTAATATTCAATCATTCATTCATCTTCTGTACCGCTTCTCCTCACGCGGGCGTGCTGGAGCCTATGCCAGCTATTTTCGGGGGAGAGGCGAGGTACACCATGAACTGGTCGCCAGCCATTGGCAGAGCACATAGACAAACAACCATTCGCACTCGCATTCACACCTACGGACAATTTAGAGTCTTCAATTAACCTCACATGCATGTTTTTTGGACGTGGGAGGAAACCGGAGTACCGGAAACCGGAGTAAAGCCACGCAGGCACGGAGAGAACATGCAAACTCCACACAGGCGAGGTCCGATTTGAACTTGCAGCCTCACAACTGTGAGGCAGATGCTGCCGCCCTCCCGAGTAATTATCTTCTTCTTTTCCTTTGGGCTCGTCCCTTTAGGCGTCACCACAGCGCGTCATCCTTTTCCATGTCAGCCCATCTCCTGCATCCTCCTCTCCAACACCAACTGCCCTCATGTCTTCCCTCACGACATCCATCAACCTTCTCTTTGGTCTTCCTCTCGCTCACTTGCCTGGCCGCTCCATCCTCATCATCCTGCTACCAATATACTCAGTATTTCTCCTCTGGACGTGTCCAAACCATCCAAGTCTGCTCTCTCGAACTTTCTCTCCAAAACATCAAACCTTGGCTGTCCCTCTTGTGATTTCAAATTTTTATCCAAGCTGCTCAGTCCTCCAGAGAAGCTCAACGTCTTCATTTTGCTCTGCTTCCTATCGTCTCTTCAGTGCCGCTATCTCTAATCCGTCCATCATGGCTGGCCTCACCACTGTTTTATAAACTTTGCCCTTAATCCGAGCAGAGACTCTGTCACACCTCCTGCACACTGTTCTGCTGCCCTCATAAATGTCCTGTATTATTCTGATATACTTCTCTGCCACTCCAGACTTCCGCATGCAGTATCACAGCTCCTCTCTGGGTACTCTGTCATAGGCTTTCTCTAGATCCACAAAGACACAATGTCGCTCCTTCCGACCTTCTCTGTATCATCAAATAATGCATCTGTGGTACTCTTTCTAGGCATGAAACCATACGGTTGCTAGCAAATACTCACTTCTTTCCTGAGTCTAGCCTCCACGACTCTTTCCCATAACTTCATTGTGTGGCTCATCCACTTTATTCCTCTATAGTTGCCACAGCTCTGCACAGTATCCTTGTTCTTAAAAATGGGCACCAGCACACTTTTCCTCCATTCCTCAGGCATCTTCTCACACACTAGAATTCTATTGAACCAGCTGGTCAGAAACTCCACAGCCACCTCTCCTACATGCTTCCAAAACTCCACAGGAATGTCATCAGGACCAACCGCCTTTCCATTTTGCATCCTCTTTAATGCCTTTCTAACTTCCCACTGACTAATCATTGCCACTTCCTGGTCCACCACACTTGCCTCTTCTACTCTCCCTTCTCTCTCATTTTCCTCATTCATCAACTCCTCAAAGTATTCTTTCCATCTAGCTTAGCACACTGCTGGCACCAGTCAACACATTTCCATCTCTATCCCTCTGTCTGTCTTCTCCTCTCCTCGGTCCTCTCAGTGTCCCACTTCTTCTTAGCTAACCTTTATCCTTGTATGATTTTCTGTACTTTGAGGTTCCACCACCAGGTCTCCTCCTCTCCTTTCCTGCCAGGAGATACACCAAGTACTCTCCTGCATGTCTCTCTGATCACCTCGGCTGCAGCGGTCCAGTCTTCCGGAAGCTCCTCCCGTCCACCGAGAGCCCGTCTCACCTCTTCCCGAAAAGCCGCACAACACTCGTCCCGTCTCAGCTTCCACCGCACGGTTCTCGTCTCTGCCTTTGTCTTCCTAATCTTCCTCCCCACCACCAGAGTCATCTTCCACACCTACATCCTATGCCGTCTAGCCACACTCTCCCCTACCACTACCTTACAGTCGGTAACCTCCTTCAGATGACATCGTCTGCGCAAGATGTGAACCACCTGCGTGCTTCTACCTCCGCTCTTGTAGGTCACCCTATGTTCTCACCTCTTCTGGAAGAAAGTGTTCACTACAGCCATTTGCATTCTTTTTGCAAAGTCTACCACCATCTGTCCCTCCAAGCTCCTTTCCTGGATGCCGTACTTACCCACGACTTCTTCATCACCCCCGTTTCCTTCACCAACATGTCCATTACAATCTCCACCAATCACGACTCTCTCTCTGTCTGGGATCCTCAGAACTACTTCGTCCAGCTCCTTCCAGAATTCCTCTTTCACCTCTAGGTCCCATCGTACCTGTGGGGCATAGCCACTCATCACATTATACATAACACTCTCAATTTCAAGTTTCAGCCTCATCACTCGATCTGATACTCTTTTCACCGACAAAGACATTCTTAGCCAATTCTTCTTTTAAAATAACCCCGACTCCATTTCTCTTCCCATCTACGCCATGGTCAAATCATTTCAACCCTGCCCCTAAACTTCCAGCCGTACTGCCTTCCCACCTGCTCTCCTGGACACACAATATATCAACCTTTCTCCTAATCATCATGTCAACCAACCCCCGAGATTTTCCTGTCATAGTCCCCACATTCAGTTTGAGGCTCTGTGTTTTCCTCGGCTAAAAATAACAAATATCGAAGCCTTCATTTATTAACGATTACGAGAGTAATAATTATGTTGTGCAATTGAACAGTATGCAGAATTATTAAATTATTATTAATTATTATTAAAAGAACCATCCGGACTGTTATGGACGCAAAGTTCAAAAGCCAGCATCTGTGATGGTATGGGGCTGTGTTAGTGTCAATGGCATGGGTAACTTACACATCTGTGAAGGCACCATTCATGCTGAAAGGTACATACAAGTTTTGGAAAACATGCTGCCATCCAAGCGACGTCTTTTTCACGGACGCCCCTGCTTATTTCAGCGAGACGATGCCAAACCACATTCTGCACGTGTTACAACAGCGTGTCTTCGTCGTAAAAGAGTGCGGGTACTAGACTGCCCCGCCTGCGGTCCGGACCCGTCTCCCATTGAAAATGCGTGGCGCATTATGAAGCCTAAAATACGACAACGGAGACCCCGGACTGTTGAACGGCTGAGGCTGTACATCCAGCAAGAATGGGAAAGAATTCCACCTCCAAAGCTTCAACAATGAGTGTCCTCAGTTCCCAAACGTCTATTGAATGTTGTTGAAAGAAAAGGTGACGGAACACAGTGGCGAACACGACCCTGCCTGTCCCAGCTTTTTGGGAACGGGTTGCAGCCATGAAATTCTAAGTTCATGATTATTTGCTCAAAACAATCAAGTTTATCAGTTTGAACATGAAATATCTTGTCTTTGTAGTGTATTCAATTGAATATAGGTTGAACATGATGTGCAAATCAACGTATTCTGTTTTTATTGATGTTTAACACAATGCCCCAACTTCATTGGAATTGGGGTTATCGATCCTAGAAATCAAGCAATACAATAGAAATAACCGAAGATAAACCATCAATTAAAATGGCAAACGTTGGGGCGAGTCTCGACTTTGGATCTGAAGAGGCTCAAAAACTCTGCGTTTCCTTTTCAAAGATGGCGGCTGAAGGCTCCGCCCCCACGGCGGACGAAGATCCGCGGCGACGTGAACGAGGAAGTTAATGATTATTTGCTAAAAACAATGAAGTTTATCAGTTTGAACATGAAATATCTTGTCTTTGTAGTGTATTCAATTAAATAGAGGTTGAACATGATTTGCAAATCATTGTATTCTGTTTTTATTGATGTTTAACACCACGTCCCAACTTCATTGGAATTGGAGTTGTAAAAATACTTCAATAACTGTCCCATGGTAACGTTCTTGACATCATTTTGAAAAGTCAGTTCTGCAGTCATAAATTCAATTTGACTAATAATTGGCGTAGTCGTTTCTCTCTCGTGTTTTGGCTTCCGGTTT